>NW_026614760.1:0-117180 GCF_030052815.1 Hevea brasiliensis
GATGAGTGAGATATGGAGGAGAGAAATTTCGGATTTTTCAAGCTTTTGGGTTAGATCTAGGACAATCCGACCATTGGATTGACGATCTGAGACCACCTATAGACTGAGGGAGAGGAGAGGAACATGATGGTATGATCAGATCCGGCAAATGTCGCCGGTGACCATCCACCGTGCGCGGTGGTTCCGGCGGTGGCTCCGGTGGGCTTTGGAGATGAGTCAACTTCCAAAGGTTTCCTCATAAATTTTTGGAATTTTTGAGACACAGATAAACTTCAGGTAAGATTATTTTCATTATTTCTCTGTCTGTGGAGCATAAATACATTGTTTCTTAAACAGGAAAAATTGGAGAAAAATTCTAAGAAAAATATATGATGAAAGTAAAATTATTTGGAGATATTCTATGGTGTTTGTTGAATTTTTGAGTGATTGTAGAATATTTAAAAAAAAAATATAGATGAATTTTAGTTAGATTTTAGCATATGGACATATAAGATTATTTGAAATTATGATATTTAAATTTTATATGATTGGTTGAAGCTTGAGGATGGAGGTTTAAATATGTGAATATTGAATTGGGTTGAATTAAGAATATGTTAGCTGTTGGAAACTTATGAAATTGAGTAATATTCTTGAGTAAAATATTCATGGGTGATTAGAAAATTACAATTCCTTTTGCAATAGCCTTATAATATTATTAAGGACTGCGGGGCAAAATTTTAGAATTTTTAGAGCTCGTTTGGATAGTTTTTGCAAAAGGACTAGTTATGGGGGCTAAATTGTAATTTTTTAAATTGTGGACTGTTAACTATTTGGATGGGCCCAGGAGGGGCCTTGTGATATGATTGAGTTGTGATTGTGTGATTGGCAGATATAGAAGTGTATTTTGAAGTCTTTTGCAGGTTGGGTAGGTCCCAGGTATAGGGAAAACTCTGCCGAATTTCCTGCATGAATTAGGCTGTCTGTAGCCTCTTTAGTGTTTTATTTTGACTTAGTACTAATAAATTTATAATTTAATTATTAGGTGATCGATGTCAGCTATTCTCGTCCATCCAGCAGCCACAATAGTCCTCGGTGTACTGTGAGTAAAATATTAATTTTAATTATAATTTCAATATTATTATATGTTCAAGTATGCCCAAGCATCACTTCTAAATATGTATTTATGTAGTTAAACACTAGGCACGTTTTATGTTGCATTCATAATTATTAAAGTGCCATGAATATTGTTGTGGTAATTTGGAGCAGTGTGGGTGAGTTGGCGTGCGTGTGGTATGGTGTTGGCTGCAGACAGGACGGGTAGACACGGCTTGAGATCTTCGCTGGGACCCGGTCCTTCGGGGTAGACACGGCTTGAGTTCTTCGTTAGGACCCCGATTTAGTTTATTAAGCGAAAGTCCGGCTTGAGTTCTTCGCTGGCACAGGTTGGATTAAAAGGGCTGTATAGGGGATTAGCTCCCATATATGTATTGTTTGACGGTGTTGGGTGTGTGAGTGCTCTAAATTGCCTTTTTGATGTGACTTGTATGAAATTTATGACGATGTTGCATTTCACTCCACAGGGTGCATTAGCTTTAGATAGCTATAGAGATTATGGTTAAAATTGGTATTTTACTTTCTGAGTCGAACGCTCACTTTTGTTCACCATATTTTTTCAGGCTACAGGAGAAGACATTTTTCAGAATAACTTGTTCCTTTCCTCGCAGGTTATGAAAATAAAAATTACTTAACTGTATTATTATTATCTAAATTTGTAATTTAGAACGCCGCGTGTACTAGTAGTAGCATTAATCCTGTCAGGGACTGCATGAATTTAAGTTTTTGTATTAACAAATGAAAAATTTTTATGAGTTTTAAATAGTTTGTAAATGATGTAACAGGGTTGAGCTAGGCTTCCCTAATTTTAGTTTTTGATAATTACTAGACTAAGTTGGCCTCAAATAAAATTATAACAGTTTAATTTAAATTATTTTATATGCATATTGGGCCTAAAATTGTGGGTCTGGTCATGGGTTGAGGAATAGTTAGGCTTACTACGGGCCTCGGGGGCTTTAGGCTGGTCCAAGTCCTAGTGCCGGTCCGGTCAATAGGTTGGGTCGTGATATTAATTAATTAAAAAATTAAAATTTTTAAATATTACGATTAAACTGAATAGAATATAAAATTTTAATTAAATTGAACCAAATAAAAATTGAAAATTTTGATTGGATTCATTTTGCAGTTTGAGTCTAATATACTTTGCCGCATCACCATTTCGCACTAAAGGAAATGGTCCATGTTGGGTTTAGACCCAAGCCTCATGCGGAGAACCCATCTAGCTGCTGGTGTAGGGGGAAGTTTCCTTCCCTACCGATGCTGGCTGCAGGACGTGGGAGTGACTCCCTTCCCCTGAAAGGTGGCCATCAATATCAAAAGTTGGTTAGACAACTAACCAAGAAACTGATACAAAACAAAAAGGCATAATGGTGCTCAGTGTGTGATCTCTACGTGTTGATTGAGAGGGCACATTTTTATGGTTTTAGAGAGAGGAAACTCTTCTCTGGTGGTTTTCGCGAGCTACCAATTTTGTGGCCAATAATCCGCTTTCTGATGAGTTCTTGCTAAGTGAAAGAGGAAAGGATATACCTTGTAATGTTTCAGGCTTGTTGGCTTTAAAGGGTTGCTAAGTTTTGTTCGACTTTAGGGTTTTGGATTCTACGATTTGGATTTAAAATTTAAATATCAAATTTAAAATGTATAATTTAAAATTCATAAATTAAAAAAATCTTTTATTTGATTAATAAAAGGAATTTGCATGAAAATGCATATAAATTATAACATTATTTAGACTTTATATGTTTCATGATAAATTTTTTTTTAGAAAATATTTTTACATTTATTTAGTATTTGAGACATTGAGAAAAATGAATTAATAAAAAAATATTTTTTTGATCAAGGTGAAAAATAAGTCATTTTAAAAGAAAATAATTTTCTCTTTTTTAAAAGGACAGCTATTTTTTAGATTTTAACAATTTTATTAAAAAGTAAAAATATTTATAGATATAAACACATATCATTAATTTAATATTACAACTAAATAATAGAAGATATTTTTATTAAAAATATTTTTTATATATAAATTATTTTATGTGAAATAAATGGAGCCAAAATTAATACATTTAATTATAGTAAAATAAATTTAAAATAACAAGGTAAAAATACTTATTTTAAATATTTAGCTTTTAAATTTATTATGAATATGTATTTTTATTTAAAATATTCAAATAATATATTTAATTTAAATTCAAATTCATAAAATCAAAAGCTCTCAATCCAAACAAAGCATTAGTCATTTTGGTCTTTAGCCTCTTGGCTCTTGGATTGGGCCTCATCTATTAAAAGCGACAGAGCCCATGTTAATAGCAAAATAAAATTGGTGATCGGTTATTTTGATTATTTTGATTATTTTGATCTTTATTACTAAACAAAATTTAAAATTTAAAAAAATAATAAAAATAGCTTAAATTAATTTAATTTAAATTTTCAAATTTTACTCACTCTAATCCATGCCAAATATGAATATTAAGAATAACAAAGAGTCAAATATTTTAAGATATGTGTTATGACTAGACCCAATTAAAATTAATTTAAATAACATATGATTGAGTTTAGGATGAATTTAGATTTAAAAAATAATATTTGTGTTGAATTTAAATTTTATGTGTTTGGTACCTATTATTTAAATATATTTATATAAATAATTAATATTCATAATTTTTATATATTATATTTAAAAAAGAAATTAAATATTTTATAGAATTATTAAATTTTAAAATATAAATATTAATAAAAATATATTTCTATATAAATTATTAATTAGAATATGTAAAATTAAATAGTTAAGGGTATTTGAATTTGAAATAAATTTAAATAATTAAGAATAATTTTAAAAAATTCATAAATTAAAACAATTTAATTAAATTTAAATTTAAATAAAATGATTTTTATGAGTATGGTGCTTTCTATGGTGACTTGATTTCATAAAAAGTATAATTATTTTGTTAAAAAAAAAGATAATTTTATATAAATTTACAATTTATATTATTAAATTTTTATAGAATGACTATTTTTTTCATAAAATAGTTAATTACGAAAATTTTGTTAACTTAACAAAAAAAAAATCTTAACTTATAATATTTTTTAAAAATCTAATAAATAATATTTAATAAACCTAACCTTGTTCCTATAATTTTTTAACAAAATTTAATATACATAATTCATCTATTAGATTTTTTTTAAAATGTTATATGCGCTTTTTTATTTAAGGAAATTTTATTTTTTTATTAAATTAATAAAATTTTCATAATTAACTAATTTATAAAAAAAGAATCATTTTATGATAATATAATAAAATGAGTGGTAAATTTATATAAATTATTTTATTTTTTATAACAAAATAATTATATTTTATATAAAATCAAATAACTATAGAATTTCTCGGTATATATCTATTTGCTATCATTCCTATCAACAGCATTTCACGCGAGAATCATTGTAGGATCCTACGAGTCCACAAACTTAACGTGAAATGCCCCCGCATTCTGCATGAAAGGTGGCCATCAATATCAAAAGTTGGTAAGAAAACCACCTAAGAAAGTGATACAAGTTACAACACAAAAGAGGCATAATGGTGTTCAGTGTGTGATCTCTACATGAGGATTAATTAAGTGGCCACATTTGCATGGTTTTAGAGAGAGGAAAAACTTGGGCTCCTTGTGAAAACACAAATTTTTCTTATTTGGAGAGTACTGAAAAGTAAAAAGTATTGATAAAGTGTAATTATCGAGCTTGCTTACATAAAAATGGCTTCAATTTTTAGTTTGGCTTCTCTTATTATATATTCTCTTTCAATTATTATAATTGACCGCGTGGGACTTCCATATTACTCCTTAAATGCAACTGAACTGAATTTATAGACCAGGTCTAATTATTTTTATTGGAACCAGATTAATTTGTATTTTGAGTTCTTGCTAAGTGAAAGAGGAAAGGATATCTCTTGTGCATATCTTGGTCTTGGTTTTCACTGGAACGTTGATCCCAGTCCAGTAGGCTTGTATTCTCGGTGGCTTTAAAGGGTTACTAAGTTTTTTCCTTGGTGGTGCAACAAATGATGGTTTCTTGCTCTTTCTCAAGTATATTATTTAGAGTTCGCTGCTGGCCAAATATCCCTAATATTCAAAATCTCTTAATTGAATAAAACCAGATCCAAACAAATGAGTCTCACCTTCACCTGCAAATAAATTTATAAAATTTGTAAAAAATATATTCAATCGACTCGCATTCACTTGATCTTCCAATACATTTTTCAAATTTGAAGTTGTGAGCTCACTACCGCGGCTGTTGCCTATGGAGAAAGAAGGCCATGAGTCCCAGGTAAGGTGAGGGATGACCGCAGGTTGCACATCAAAGGCAAGGGAGGAGCACAACAGAAAGGCGAGGTCGAGGGAGAGGCTTCGGACTTGGGATCTCAGCGATTCACTGAGGCTGCGTCCGGAGAATAGAGCACAAAATGCAGAATGGGAATTGCATTTAGGCCTTTAGGGATTTCGGTCGTGGCCTTGGGTACGGCATAACCAATGTATATGGCAAAATAAAATTCAGTCCTCTCCTATTTCGATTATTTTAATTTTAATAACTAAATAGAAATGATAAATTAAAAATTTCTAAAATTAATAAAAAATAAATTGAATAAATTAAAAAAATAAAATTAAAAACTAAATTAAATTGATATGGATAATATAAAATGAATTTTAATTGTATTTGGAATAGAGATAGTATCCATAAGAATCACCGTATCTGAATTCAAACTCGATTATTATTTTTATTATATAAATCTCAATTAAAATTTAAGCCTAAGTTAAACTTATTCCAAATTTGATTATTAATATCAAACTCATTTCACTTTATATATTTTAATAAATAATATGTTTTAATAATAATTTATATTTTAAAATTTAATAACTTTATAAAATATTTAAATTCTATTTATTTAAAATATAACCCATAAAAATACTTATAAATATTATTAAAATATATATATATAATTAATTATTTATATAAATAAATTTAAATAATGAGTATTTAACATAAAAATTAAAACTCAATTTGAGTATTATTTTTTAAGGCGGAACATATCTTATTAGATATCAGAAAATACTTAATCTATTATCATTTCTAATTTAAAATAAATTAAAATATTAAAAATATTAATTAAATTTAAATTTAAATAAAAAAGTTATCATCTATGCCCTACCCATCATCATCCTTATCAATATCATTTCACCAATGAATTATTGTTGGTGAATTATTGTGGAATCCATCATGTCCACCAGCTTAACAGTGCACATAAGTGTGCACCCACGTCCTCGTGTTATACGAGCCGCATGTGGCATTTTTTCTCTTGTATTTTATAATTTTCCCCGTAGAATATATTGTCCATTCTCTCTTTAATTATTAATTAGTTGAAAATGAGAAAGAACAAAATGCATCTACGCTCTTCTTTCATCATTTTTTTTCTTTTAATTGATTTATTATGATTATTGTTAAAAGGAATTTGCAAGTATTGAATTTCTAATATTTTCTTGTTTTCTAGTCAAATTATTCTTTTAGAACTCAAACAATTAGTTACAAACCATTTCATTTGGATACTAATGGAAGAAAATCTTCCAAATTAGTCGCTTTACTGAGAAAAATAACAATTTGTTATAAGAAAATAAAGAGATTAAAGAAATAAACATGCGAATGAAAAAAGAGGGAAAAATTTTTCTTAGAAGGTTTTGTGTTTTTTTTTTTTTTTTTTAATTACAAATGCATTACAAGGCTCTATATAGACATTAAGATTACATATAAGATCATGGAAATTAAGACTCGCTACTAACCAATTACAAGGTAACTAATTCCTAAAACAAAGCTACAATCAGTCTCAAATCTCTTAAGAGCAAAGATAAGGATTGTTGAATCAGATTCAAGGACAATGGAAGTGGCTCCCATACTTGTTGCCAATTGGATAGCCTGAAGCATAGTTTTCGCCTCTCCAGTAAGTGCTATGATACTTTTTTTTTTTTTTTGAATTGCAGGCCCTCCCTTAGAGCTCATAACCTAAACAACCAACCCTAACCCTGAACCCTAAGAGAGCCAAAACCATGAGGCCTGACCTTATCGTGCCGCCACTACTAAGATCAACTGGAAGAGGTCACCGAAGACCAGAAAGGAGGGTTTCTTCTGTCAAAGTCTTACTAGCTTGAGCAGTACCTTTAAAGGACATAAAAGAAACGCGCAAATAAAGAAATAGCCATCGCCGCTGGTAGAAATACTGGGCTCAAAACCAATCATTAACAAAGGAGAGAGGAGGATGGCATTCTAGTCATGGGAAAACAATTCTTTGGCACGTTAATTTGAAGATTAAAACAATTCAATGTATAAAATAAATTAATAAAAGATAAAATTATTATATAAAAATTATAATAGAATTCTCATATAAGTGCAATTATTGTGAAAAAAATTCTAAAATTTAAATATAAGTAGGACTTCAAATTTTAAATTCATATAAACTTTAAAAGCAATTTAAATAATAAAACTTGAAATATATTAATTTTTTAATAACCAATTAAATTTAATTTTTTATAGTCATTATGGTAAATTACTATGGGTATTTAGGTCAAACCTAATATCCCCTCTTACATTTATATATTATATAAATTATAGATATAAATAGATAAATCATACATTATAGATGGATATGATATCATCTAAATTTAAATTGATAAAATTTATTAGTATAAATAGAATTTTATTTGGTTTAAAATCACTTGTTTAATTGAATTAACATGTTAACTTAGGATAGGATTTCTTTTTATTTTTTTAAGGTGCACAGTTGCACAATTAAATTTGTAACTTAATTGCATTTTAATAAAATTTATAAAATTTATTAGCAAATAAAATTTTATTTAGTTTAAAACTACTTGTCTATTTAAATTAGGATTTTAACTTAGGATAGGATTTTTTTTTTCCTTTTTAACATGGCATTTATATAATTAAAATTTAAAAAAATAATTTAAATTTTAAAATAAAAATTTTAAATTTATGTGAATTCTAAAATTAATTTAAATAATAAAAGTAAAATAATTACAAATAATGAATAATGAATGATGTATTTGACAAAGCCAATGTCTCTGCTTCATATATTTATATATATTATAAAAGATTATAGATTATATATTAATTGTTTTTTTTACTTATTAATTTAATTAATTATTTTTTATAAAATTTTATATTCAATTGAAATTAAGTATAAGCAGAATTAATAATTTTAAATTTATATGAATTTTAAAATTAAAAATTTTAAATTTATACTTAACTCAACTCAACTCAACTCAACTAAACCTTTATCCCAAAAATTTAGGGTCGGCTATATGGATTCGTTTTCTCCACTCTAAATAATTTTAGGTTAAATCCTCAGAAATTTGTAATACTTCTAAGTCATGTTGTACTACTCTCCTCCAAGTCAATTTAGGTCTACCCCTTTTTTTCTTTCTATCCTCTAATCTAATGTGCTCTACTTGTCTAACTGGAGCTTCCGTATGTTTACGCTTCACATGACCAAACTGATGCGTCCCAACCGCAAGTGCACGGGTCGTACAAGTAGTATAGAAAAATATCGATCCCACGAGGAGTTGTGTTAATGATTGAATTTTTGATATAAAAGTTGACTAAATTGAAGTATTTATGAGATTAAAATGATGAATTAATGGGTAATGGAGTGTGAAATCTAATTGTGCAAAATTAATATTCTATTCAACAATGTATTAATTAAACTAAAATTGCATCAAATAGAAATAAGCAAGTTCAAATATGGCAATATTTAAATTGGCAAATGATTAAATTCGATTAGAAATTAACAATGGTAAAAAAGCGATTCCGGAGTTCGGGATTTCATATTCGAGCTATTTTGGGATTTTAAATTGGTTATCCAATCTTGTGAAACTAATGGGTTTTAAGGAGATTAATTCTTAAATCCTTTGAATTCCCTTTCGAGTGAGACAAAGAGTGCCTTAATCAAACTAATCCTACTTTCGTGGAGTTAGAATTAATTAAGACCCATTAAGTTCTTTAATTAATCTATGAATCCTCTTAATCCTTAGCCTATTTCTAGGTCTAAGTTAATTAAGTCCAATTTCCTGATTATCTATCACAAGGCCTTCTCCTTTCGGTGCTTCAACCATGGATTAAGAACATTACTCAATGGGATCCTACATTAAGCATGTCATTAAGCATACAAGAAATGAATAAAACTCATTAAGACCACAAAATATGGATTACCCAATCAAAATCCTCAAAATATCTCAAATATTACAACCCTTACTCCAGAATCAAAAGTAAACTACTCACTATCCATAATGCTTACAAGATATGATGAGTTTAAATGGAAATAAAGCTTTAATCTAAGCTAAGAAGTAAGTAATTAAACACTAGAAATGTAGAAAAGTGTAAAGAAAGAAAGAAATCTGCAAATCTTAGTTGAAAATGGTGTGGAAGGTGAAATGACTCCTCAAATTCTGCTTAGCCTCCTCCTTTCTTCCTTTGCTCCCTTTTCTTTTTTTTTAAAATGAGAAAATGGGACTATTTATAGCATTTTTCTGACATGGAGCCCTAAAATGGTATGTTCTAGGAGGAATTATTTGAGGGAATCTCCTGCCAGCTCATTAATGAACTTCATGGATCGCATAAGTGGATCGCATAAGTTATGCACCCTTATGCGCTTACCGTTCTGGTCACTTATGCGGTTCGCATGACTTGGTGCATAGGTTATGCACAATTTCGTGAATGTGCATAAGGGAGGTGAGAATGTGCATAAGCTATGCACATTTCATGCTGGTTCTCGAATGTTGATCTTCCTCCTTATGCAGAATCGCATAGCTTATGCGCAAGTTATGCACGCTTTGGTCAATGCATATTTCAGCTTGAAAACTTGTTTTTGGCATCTTTTTGCTGTAGAAGACACTCCTCAATGGCAAAATTCTCTTTAGTCCTTCAAAAACACCATTTTTCCTACAAAACAAAGTAAAAATTACAAATTAGTGCAAAATTGACAACTATGAAAAACTAACTAATTAACTAATGAAATTAGCTAAAAAATGACTAATAACCAAATAAAATGATTATGAAATTAGACCTAAATGACTATGCAAAATGTGTGCATCAAATACCCCCAAACTCAAGCTTTTGCTTGTCCTCAAGCAAACTTTAAAATGTGGTGCAAAGTTTTTAAGGGTGCCTTATCCAAAGAGTTATGAAAATCACTCATTAAGGTAACTTAACACACCTTTAGCCATACCAACAATCCATATACCCATCCTTCAAAATGCAGAGAATTTAATGCTTATCCAAGCTTTCACCGCTTAGCCATCAAGTCAATTATCATTCAAATCCCCAAACCAACCAATCAAAAGAGAGAGTCATGCTCAAAGGGAATTCTAGAACAATCAATAGTCAAAGTGTCTCCATATGGAATGATGGAATTGAATGAATGAATGAGTAATTTTCCAATCCCATAGGCAAATTCCCTACTCCTATCTCCACTAATGTAGCTAGTACTATCAAGAGATCAAAGGTCTTTTTAGGGATGTAGTGGGGCCATGGGGTTCAAAATGAGACTAAGAAGAAAGATAGGTAAAAAGGATTCAAAGCATGAGAATATTTTCAATTTTTGAAACATAAGGTACACTTTATTATATATTTTTTTCTCTTTTTTTTTATATGGGAGAGAAGAATACACAATGAGGATTGTCAAGTGCTAGCATAGTTTACAAAACACATAAAAATGGAGGGACATTTTGATACTTTAATTTGTATTTTGTATTTTCTTTTGATGATTGTCCCTAAAATTGCCACCCCCAAACTCATTTCTTTTGATACTTTGGGTGGATTTCTTTCATTTTGAATGGCAATAGTGAAAAGCACATATACTAGCACTTTTACAAGGTGACAAGTATTTCTTCTCCCTTTTATTGTATTTTTTTCTTTTCTTTTTCTCTTTTTTTTTTATGTACCTAATATTGTAAATAATTATTCTCATGAAAAGGGTTGGAGTGTTTGGTTCATTGGCTAGGTAATAATAAGGGTTTCAAGAAAAATTAGGGGTAAAAAGGCTCAAAGGGGTTTGCAAGGATAAATTTTAGTTGGGAAAAAGGGCCAAAGGTTTAAAATGAGAAGGTTTAAATCAAAGAAAGTACAAGCTGGTATTTCGCCTTGAAAGGTTTAGAAAATTTGTTCTAGGATTGGTGAGACATCATTTGACTACCTTATATCCAATAATTCCCTCTAAACACTTCCACCTCCAAATGACTAATTGGGTGGCTTTTTGGCTAAGAAGATATAGGCAAGAGATAGACACTTCAAAACCTTGCACCTTTTAGGAAACTTTCAATCCACAAACCCAACTAAAAGGTGAGTCAAATCACTTTCATAGGCACATTTTCAATACTCAAGGGATTTGGCAAAAGATTTTAATGCATGGTGTATGATTCCTAAAATGAGTAATGCATGAACTAAATGGAGGAAGTCTATTTGTATGCAATTTGTACAATTTCTAAGTGATGTATAATGTGTGTGTAAATGTGTAATGAATATGTATGTATGGATGTATATGTAAAATATTTACAATATATCTAAATGAAATGGGATGAGATGCTCTTATACTCAAAATGTGAAAAATAAAGCTAAAAATCAAAATGTGCACCCCCAAACTCAAAATTAGACATTGTCCTCAATGTCTCAAACAGTAGATATCCAAAACTCAAAGCAAATAATATTGACCAGGAATTGTAAAAATAAGAACAAAAAGAAAGAGTTACCTGGTATGAGAATTCAAGTTAAAGGGATGCATAAGAAGCTGCACAGGTTATGCAGAGTTAAGTGCTGTCCAGAACATGTGCATAGGTAAGGTGCATAAGCCATGCAAAGGTCGCATAAGAAGCAATAGATGTTGCATAGGCTATGCAGATGCTTGCATAAGGGAAATACAACTGCAGTTCTATAGCAGTAAAGGGTTGCACAAAGCTATGCAAAGGTTATGCATGAGGAAATTCATAGCTGTGCAGTGTATACAAAAACTGCTGCATGGGAATTGGCAAGGGGAAATGTACAACCAGCAGTAAAAGTATGGAAATATAGACAGAGTATGGGCAAATATGTACAAAAAGGCAATAAGTGCAATAAAAATCAAAGAAGACGAATGTAATAGCTATTCAATAAAACTTCAAAGGAAACAGAATTTAGAAGAAACTAATTCAGAGCAAATCAACAAAATCCAAAACAAAGTATAAATGTTTGAACATATTTACAAAGAAAAGGTCCTACAAGATTGAACAAAAGTAAACTAAACACTAATCTATGTCTATTGTTTTTCCTTTGTCCAAGGATGTTGCTATAATGGTGGTCACGCCATTGTCGAAATGATGGTGCAGGAGGAGGTGATGGAGGTGGGGTGGCATGCCCAGAAGATCATGAGTTGCTTCACCATTTCCTTCAGCTTCTTTCTCGCTTGTCCTCGGTTTCCATGACAAGGTCAAATAGTTGCTCATGACGATCCTTTAGTGTATCAAGACCACTGTCAAGCTTCCTATCCACAAAGTAGATATCATCACTAAGCCTGTCGAGGTAGGTGAATAAGGCTTTAGTGTTGAATGGAGGAGGTGCTGTGGATGAGGTAGGTTCAGCTGTAGGAGGAATGGGCTGAGCAGAGGTAGCTGGAGTGTCCTGAGTAGGCTGAGGGGGTGGGGTAGGGGTAGTAGGGTGCTGTGGGACTGGTGTGAAAGGTTGGGTTTCTGGTTGTGCAATAGGCTCAGTTTCTGCTGCAGGGTGGCCAGTATCATCAAAATATGATAAATGGAACCCTGTTTTTGTTAAGTGTGCAGATCAAAATAGGAAGTGTCCTCAAGTCGGGATTGAGTGCTCACAGATTAAAGCCAAAATGCTTGGCTATGACAGTGATGAGTCCACCCAAAACAATGTCACCAATGGATTTGGTGGCAATATGCAGCACATGTTCGCAAAAGAAGTAACCTGGAGACACCTTAACTTTGTGAAATGCACACCATAACATAAAAAGTTCAGATTTGCCCACAAAGACTAACTAGTCCCTCTGCCCAATATGGTGCTAGCCATCAACCTATGAATAAACCTAAGTGCAGGGTCAAGGATTTGGGATGTTTTGGACCTACCAGCAGAGAAGGTTTGGGGTTGGTTTGTTATGATTCTCCAAAATTGGGCAGGATTCCAGATGCCCTTATTGGCTACCTCTACTCCAGTATGTGGTACTCTAAAGAACCCATCAATTGCAAAACCAAAAATGATATGAAATTGATCCATTTAAAGCTCTCTATTTTGGCCAAAGAATATAAATCTCATAATTGGCTTATGGTCTAAATCATGAAAGTTGAGGGTGTCAGAGAAAGAATAAATAAACTCCAAAACTAGAATTGATAAACTACCTCTTGCTTATGCACAAATTCTGCCCAACCCATACCACAAGAAATGCAACTACATTATCAAATAAACCCAGAGATTGTAGAGCATCAAACGATATATAACTAGTATGTTGTACCCTTCTATCTTTGAGTCTTTTGAAAGCGGCTTTTGAATTGTATCGTGAGAGGCTAGGTAGCTTTGATACAAATGGGGTTGAAATTGTCTTTTGCTTGAAGAAGGTGTAGAGGCTGGAGCTTTTGGCTTTTAGGAGGTGGCTCCAAAATGGGGTGGGTGGGTCTTTGCGCTTGGACAGAGGAGGAGCAGAGGACATGGGTCGCACGGATTTGGATCGGATTTTATGCTTGTATGTTGTTGATGGAGGTGGTGGTGGTGTCGCTTGTGGTGGAGGATTGGAAGGGGATGTATCAAGACAATGGAGTGACTTCAAGAGGAGAGGCGGGGCGGGAATGTGGAGGGGAATCCATGGTCGATTGGAGAAGAGATAGGGGAAATGAAAATGTAGGGGGATTTAGGGTTTAGTGATTAGAGCGCTGGTGGAGAAGATTGTAGAGAGACGGCGAGATTGCCAGAAGAAATGGAGGATGAAGGGCGATCGTGGGGGTGAAGAGTCGGGAAGTGGAGGTGGTGGGAATTTTTTTCGAAAATGAATGTGAATCGGGTTTGAGGAGATTGCATAAGGGGAAAATGATTTATGCATAACCTGTGCACTCTTTTGTACATGTTTCAAAAGGATTTAATTTTCGAGAAGTGCTTATGCACAAGTGCATAGGTTATGCACCGCCCTTATGCATGTTTCGTGACCTGAAATGGTGAGGAGCGAAGTCATGCGGGAGTGCATAAGTTATGCACTCCCCTTATGCATCTCTCGGCAAGAATTGTTTTTCAGAAACTTGGGTCATGCAGATGTGCATAAGCTATGCACTCGCTTATGCACTCGCGCAATTTTTTTGAATTTTGGTTGGTGGTCATGCGTATGCATAAGCTATGCACTCGCAGTAGGTTTTGAAATTCAGAATTTTGGTTATGCGTATGCATAGGCTATGCACATTGCTTATGCGTGTCTCGCAACTTTTGGGATTTTCTTTTTGGTTATGCAGAGTGCATAGGTTATGCACTCGCTTATGCACTCTTCTACTGAATTGATTTTTGGAGATCTTGGTTATGCAGAGGTGCATAACTTATGCACCTTCCTTATGCACCTTTCGCAAGAATGATTTTTCTGGTTTTTGGTCATGCGTATGCATAGGTTATGCACTCGCTTATGCAACCTTCTGCACTGAGCTTTGGAATTTTGGTTATGCGTATGCATAGCTTATGCACCTTCCTTATGCAAACTTCGGCAGAGAGAGAAAATGAAGGATTTGAAGTTATGCAATTGTGCATAGGTCATGCACTCACCTTATGCAAGTTTTGACAGATATGAATTTTGACAAAATGAGGTTATGCAGAGTTGCATAAGCTATGCACTCTGCTTATGCACTTGCAATAAAGGTGAAAAATGGCAAGAATTGTGGTTATGCAGGATTGCATAAGCTATGCAGTTGCTTATGCACAAGTTAGCAAGATCAAGAATGCAATAGAACATGGATTGCAAGTGTGAAAAATACCCTAGAATGAGGAAATATAATTCCATGAAGCATAAACCATGAGAAGTTTCATCAAAAACACATCAATATATTCAAAGTTCATCAAAAGTGCATCACACAAGCATGTAAAAATGGATCCTACATAAAAGACCTTTGAGAGCTATGCCATTTTGACTCAAATTCTGCAAATCAACATTTGGCACATAAAACTCCATAAAATTTGCATGAAGTTGCATCTAACCACAAATGAGAAATGAACTCTCCAAGATTCGCCAAGAAAATGCAAAGATTTCTACCTTGTATCCTACAACCCAAAGAAGCTCAAGACTGCAAAAATGACTCACTTACCACCATAATATCATTATAAGCACAAATATTAGAAAATTACCCACCCAACCTCACCAAAAACACATGTAATCATGCAGATTTTATTGTTCTCGCTCTGCATAAACCAGATAGCAATTTCAAGTAGCTTCACCAACCTTTCTCCATTGATATACATCCAACTTCATCAAAACATGAGCCATTTTGTCGCAGACACCCCTTTTGCTGCAGAATGTACATTTCTCTGCATGAACTAGATTGCAGCTCCCGCACAGATTATGCAAAGAAAAGCTTATCGCTTCTTTTGAAGGACTAAATTTGTCAAGTTAAGAATTACTTCCCAATAGTTCACCAAATTTCTTCTTCATTGAATTACATCTACAAGAGACAAAATTTAACACTGTCAAAAATTGAATTTGGGGAGATTTAAGATAAAAACAAAATTAATGAAAATGAAAGTAAATCAACAAAAGCAAAATAAAAGGACTTGGGATGCCTCCCAAGAGGGCTAATTTATAGTCCTTAGCTGGACTTTTCATGAATTTCATCAAAAGAGGTGAGGGATTGGAGAGCTTGTAACAGCTTGCTCCTAGTATTGGGTCTCCGCTATGTAATGCTTCAATCTATGCCCATTGACCTTAAAATTCCCAGATTTTTCACTCCAAATTTCTATTGCTCCATAAGGGAAAACCTTAGAAACTCTATATGGACCACCCACCTTGACTTGAGTTTTCCAGTGAACAATTTCAATCTTGAGTTGAACAACAAAACCGAATCACCTTCTTTGAATTCCTTTTTCCTCGATGCTTATCATGCCAAACTTTAGTTCTTTCTTTGTAAATACGGCACTTTCATAGGCATCCATCCTCAATTCCTCAAGCTCATTAAGTTGTAATAACCTTTTCTCACCAAATTGCTTAAGATCAAAATTCAAGGTCCGAATGGCCCAATATGCTCTATGTTCTAGCTCCACAGTGTAAATGACAAGACTTACCATACACCAACCTAAAGGGAGTAGTTCCTATAGGGGTTTTGTAGGCATCCTATATGCCCATAAAGCATCATCTAGTTTGATAGACCAATCTTTCCTAGAATTGTTCAACTGCTTTCTCCAAAATATGCTTGAGCTCTCTGTTAGAAATTTCAACTTGTCCTGAAGTTTGAGGATGGTATGGGGTAGCTATCTTGTGCACTACACCATACTTCCTCATTAAGCTCTCAAATTGCTTATTACAAAAATGGGAACCCCCATCACTAATTATAGCCCTAGGAGCTCCAAATCGCCAAGACAAATTTTTTTCAAAAATTTTACTACCACTCTAGCATCATTAGTTGGAGTTGCAATAGCTTCCACCCACTTTGACACATAGTCAACCCCAACTAAGATGTATCTATTACCATATGAAGGAGGGAATGGCCCCATAAAATCTATTCCCAAAACATCAAATAATTCCACTTCAAGAATATTATTTAGGGGCATTTGATCTCTTTTTGACAAATTTCCACTCCTTTGACATTTATCACAATCCAACACAAATTTCCTCACATCCTTAAAAAGATTTGGCCAAAAGAAACCAGCTTGCAAAATTTTACTAGCTGACTTAGAGATGCCAAAATGTCCTCCATAATCGTAAGCATGGCAATGATGCAAAATACTGGATTTCCTCTTCAGGAATACATCTTCTAATTAGACCATCACAACATCTCCTAAAGAGTAAAGGATCATCCCATCTATAAAACTTCACTTCATGCAAGAACTTTTTCTTTTGTTGCCATGTCATACCTAGAGGTAATATTCCACAAGATAGATAATTCACAAAGTCTGCATACCAAGGTAGTTTAGCAACAAGAGAGAAAAGTTGTTCATCCAAAAAGAACTCATCAATAGGGATTTCATCCAATTCTTCACCATCCAATTTCAACCTACTAAGATTATCAGCAACTACTTTTTCAGCTCCTTTCTTATCTCTAATCTCCAAATCAAATTCTTGTAGCATCGATCCACCTAATGAGCCTCGGTTTGGCCTCCTTTTTACGGAGCAAATACCTGATGGCTACATGATCTGAAAATATAACCACCTTTGAGTCAATAATGTAAGGTCTGAACTTTTCCAATGCAAAGACAATTGCCAAAAATTCCTTTTCGCTTGTTGCATAATTTGTTTGAGCCTCATCCAGTTGTTCTACTAGCATAATAAATAGCATAAGCCTTTTGTCCTTTCTTTGACCAAGAACAGCCCCAATTGCATAGTTGCTAGCATCACACATAATTTCAAAAGGTAGGCTCCAATCGTGGTTGCATGATTGGTGCAAGATGAGAGCTTGCTTCAACTCGCAAAAGGCATCCAAACACTCTTGGTCAAATTCAAATGGTGTGTCATTACTTAACAAATTAGACAAAGGTTTAGCTATTTTAGAAAAATCCTTAATAAAGCGTCAGAGAACCCGCGTGTCCTAGGAAACTTCGAATTCCCTTGACATTGGTAGGAGGAGCCATCTTCTCTATCACTTCAACTTTGGCTTTATCAACCTCTATTCCTCTGTTAGACACCAAATGTCCAAGCACTATCCCTTCTGAACCATGAAATGACACTTTTCCCAGCTTTAACACAAGGTCAAGATTCGCACATCGCCGCAAAATTTTAGAAAGGTTAGCCAAGCATATATCAAAAGAAGATCCATAAATGTAAAAATCGCCCATAAAAACCTCCATTATGTCTTCAATGAAATCGAGAAGATTGCCATCATGCACCTCAAAAGTGGTGGTGCATTACACAACCCAAATGGCATCCTTCTATAAGCAAAGGTTCCATATGGACAAGTAAAAGTGGTTTTCTCTTGATCATTTGGATGGATAGGATTTGAAAAAACTCAATATCCATCTAAATAGCAAAAGTAAGAATGCCTAGCTAGTCTTTCCAACATTTGATCAATGAAGGGAAGTGGAAAATGATCTTTTCTAGTGGCAACATTTAATTTTCTCAGAATCTATGCACATTCGCCAACTAGTCACCGCTCTAGTGGGAATTAATTCATTATTTTCATTTTTGACCACCGTTATTCCACCCTTTTTGGGACAACATGTACCTGGCTCACCCAAGCATCATTCGAGATGGGATATATGATCCTGCATCAAGCAACTTCAAAATTTCCTTTTAACAACTTCTTTCATATTTGGGTTCAACCTCCTTTGATGTTCAATAGATGGTTTACAATTTTCTTCCAAACCGATTCTATGCATGCAAAAGTGTGGGCTTATTCCCTTAATGTCATCTATGGTGTATCCCAAAACTTTCCTAAATTTTCTCAACACTCTTAACAACTTATCACCTCTAAAGTACTCAAGTTTGCATTTACAATTACGGATAAGTGTTATTAGTGCCAAGAAATTCATACTGAAATGAGAAGGAAGTTGCTTAAGTTCTACCTTAGGTGCATCTTCTTCCTTGAATGATGATTGCTTAAATTCAGCTTTTTCCTTTTGTGTGAGTTGAAAACTGGAGCAGAAATGAATGGTGGACTTCCTCTAAGTGTTGAGTATATGCAGCTGCATGAGGGTTGTCATAGTCTATGCCTCCTCCATGAACCAAACAATTTTCAAGTGGATCTTCCGATATTTTTTCTCAAGTGTTCTTCAACCACTCATCAATAATATCAACTCTCAAGCAAGTATCACTTCAATGATGCTTTTTCATAGTGTTATTGATATTGAAAATTAATCGCTCTTCACCAACTCTAAGAGTAAGCTTTTCTCCTTTCACATCAATCAATGCTCTGCTGTAGCTAGAAAGGGTCTCCCAAGATAATTGGAATATTAGAATCTTCCTCCATGTCCAAGATGACAAAGTCAACAGTATATAGAACTTTCCAACCTTCAGGGCACATTCTCCAAAATCCCTTCAGATACTTGATTGTTCTCACCTAATCAAGAGAAATGTGGGTTGGCTTTAGATCTCCCATGTTGAGCTTTTCATAGATAGAAAGGGGCATAAGGCTAACACGCCCCTAAATCACATAGAGCTTTTGTAGAACAAGACTCTCCAATGTGGCATGGAATTGAAAACTCCTCGATCCTTAAGCTTTGGAGGAAGTTTCCTTTGGAGGATAGCACTACATTCTTCCTCACAAAGCTACAGCTTCATCATCTTCAAGTTTTCTTGTTTGAGAGAATTTCTTTCAAGAATTTTGCATAAGAGGGCATTTGTGAAAGAGCATCAACAAAAGGCACATTTATGTAAAGTTTCTTCAAAACCTCTAAGAACTTCCCAAATTGCCTATCAAGCTTGGCTTTGTGAAATCTTTGTGGAAAGGGAAGTTGTGGCTTGTAGGGCTCAGAGGTATATACTTCTATTCTTTTTCTTCAAATTTCTCCTTACTTTGTTGTTTTTCACTCTCATCGCCTTTTTCATTTTCTCTCTTCTCACTGCTTTCACTCTTCTCATCATTTATAACTTTACCACTTTAAAGTAATAGCTTGACAATGCTCTCTTGGATTTTCTCGTTGACTTGGAAGCTTTCCAAAAGATTTGGCACTTGAGGAAGATGCTTGTTGTGCAACTGGTTTTCCAAAGATTCTGCTGTGTGTTTGCATTTGTTCCAGCCTTGCTTTCACCTCTCTCATCTCCTCATCATGCTTATTTTGGTTGGCAAGAATCTGTTGCAATAAAGCTTCAGTGGTGGAATTTCGTTCTTGCTGTTTTGATGGAGGGTTCATATTTTTTTGCTGAAAATTAGGCAATGGTTGCCTATTTTGCTGATATGGAACTTGACTTTGCTGATTGCCCCATGAAAAGTTGGGATGATTCCTCCAATTTGGATTGTAAGTTTGAGAATAAGGATTCCCCATTTGCTTGTTTCCATAATTACCAACATATGCCGCTTGTTCTCCATAATCTACTCCACACCGGTAGTTTCCTGCATAAGCCACTTGTTGTGAACTTCCAAATGATGATGTTGAACTAACCAACATACTCAAATCTTCCATCTTCTTAGCAAGGACATTTGTAAGTGCATCAAACTTTGCATTAATCATGTTGAATGGATCAAGATCATACATTCCAAAGCCTTGCCTTTCTCGAGTTGAGCTGGTCCTCTTGGACTACTCCATAGATGAGTATTCTTTGCAATTTTCTCTAATAACTCATAAGCTTCATCTTCATGCTTTATAATAAATTCTCCTCCTTTTTGAGCATCAATTATTCCTCTGATTGCATGAGTGACATTTGTGTATAAATTCTGATTTATCATCCATTTTGGAATGGAATGATGTGGGCATAATCTTTCCAGGTCCTTCCATCTCATCCATGATTCATAGAGAGTTTCATCTTCTCTTGGTCCGAAAGATGTCATTTGATTCTCACTCTTGAGTTTTTCCAGTGGAAAATATTGTGCAAGAAATGCATCGCTTAGTTGCTCCCAATTTGTAATGGAGTTGTGAGGTAAAGAATCAAGCCAATCCAATGCTCTATCTTTCAAAGAGAATGGGAATAGCTTCAATCTTGCTGCATCATCGACACTCCAGTTGTTTTTGCATGTCGCAAATCATAGCAAACTTCTTCGTGTGTGTGTGGATTTTCGTAGGATGTCCTCCAAATTGAGAGTTTTGGATCATTTGAAGAACTCCAAAATCCATCTTGTAGCTGTTTGCATCAATCCTTGGTCTTGCTATGCTCTCTCAAGTCATCAAAACGAGGAAAAGCATGATCCATCATACTTCCCTAGGCACGCTTGCATTAACAACTTCTTCCCTTGGGCTTCATTTTCATTGTTTTGACCATTTCCAAGATTACCAACACCAATTCTAATTCTTTCATCACCATATCCGCTTCTAATTCAGTTTCTCTCAAGGCTTCCTTCCTTTTTCTCGGTTTCTTTCTTGTTGGCCTTACAAAATTTCTCAATTTCTGTGGTTGAATAATAAGGATGTATCACTTGTGCTTCTAGCTCTTCTCATAAAAGATTAAGAGTACCTGAAAAAAAACAAACAAACACAAAATGAAAAGATAACAGAGATAAAACTAAAAAACAACTAAAATAATCAAGAATTCAATCTTAAACAAACAACTCAAGAACGGCGCCAAAAACTTGATGCGTCCCAACCGCAAGTGCACTGGTCGCATAAGTAGTATAGAAAATATCGATCCCACGAGGAGTTGTGTTAATGATTGAATTTTTGATATAAAAGTTGACTAAATTGAAGTATTTATGAGATTAAAATGATGAATTAATGGGTAATGGAGTGTGAAATCTAATTGTGCAAAATTAATATTCTATTCAACAATGTATTAATTAAACTAAAATTGCATCAAATAGAAATAAGCAAGTTCAAATATGGCAATATTTAAATTGGCAAATGATTAAATTCGATTAGAAATTAACAATGGTAAAAAGGCGATTCCGAGTTCGGATTTCATATTCGAGCTATTTTGGGATTTTAAATTGGTTATCCAATCTTGTGAAACTAATGGGTTTTAAGGAGATTAATTCTTAAATCCTTTGAATTCCCTTTCGAGTGAGACAAAGAGTGCCTTAATCAAACTAATCCTACTTTCGTGGAGTTAGAATTAATTAAGACCCATTAAGTTCTTTAATTAATCTATGAATCCTCTTAATCCTTAGCCTATTTCTAGGTCTAAGTTAATTAAGTCCAATTTCCTGATTATCTATCACAAGGCCTTCTCCTTTCGGTGCTTCAACCATGGATTAAGAACATTACTCAATGGGATCCTACATTAAGCATGTCATTAAGCATACAAGAAATGAATAAAACTCATTAAGACCACAAAATATGGATTACCCAATCAAAATCCTCAAAATATCTCAAATATTACAACCCTTACTCCAGAATCAAAAGTAAACTACTCACTATCCATAATGCTTACAAGATATGATGAGTTTAAATGGAAATAAAGCTTTAATCTAAGCTAAGAAGTAAGTAATTAAACACTAGAAATGTAGAAAAGTGTAAAGAAAGAAAGAAATCTGCAAATCTTAGTTGAAAATGGTGTGGAAGGTGAAATGACTCCTCAAATTCTGCTTAGCCTCCTCCTTTCTTCCTTTGCTCCCTTTTTCTTTTTTTAAAATGAGAAAATGGGACTATTTATAGCATTTTTCTGACATGGAGCCCTAAAATGGTATGTTCTAGGAGGAATTATTTGAGGGAATCTCCTGCCAGCTCATTAATGAACTCTTCATGGATCGCATAAGTGGATCGCATAAGTTATGCGTCCCTTATGCGCTACTGGTTCGGGTCACTTATGCGAAGCTGCATGACTTGGTGCATAGGTTATGCACAATTTCGTGAATGTGCATAAGGGAGGTGAGAATGTGCATAAGCTATGCACCAAGTGCACATTTCTACTGGTTCTCGAATGCAGTGATCTTCCTCCTTATGCGAATCGCATAGCTTATGCGCAAGTTATGCACGCTTTGGTCAATGCATATTTCAGCTTGAAAACTTGTTTTTGGCATCTTTTTGCTGTAGAAGACACTCCTCAATGGCAAAATTCTCTTTAGTCCTTCAAAAACACCATTTTTCCTACAAAACAAAGTAAAAATTACAAATTAGTGCAAAATTGACAACTATGAAAAACTAACTAATTAACTAATGAAATTAGCTAAAAAATGACTAATAACCAAATAAAATGATTATGAAATTAGACCTAAATGACTATGCAAAATGTGTGCATCACAAACCACCTCAATCTCCCTTCTCTCAACTTATCCTTAATTGGTATCACTCCTACCTTTTCTCTAATACTCTCATTACAGACTTTATCTAGTCTAGTATGGCCACTCATCCACCTTAACATTCTCATATCTGCAACTCTTATCTTAGACACATACGACTCCTTCAATGCTCAACACTCACTACCATATAACATAGCCGGTCGTATGGTTGAACGGTAAAATTTTTCTTTCAACTTATTGGGAATCTTGCGATCACATAAAACTCCCATGGCACGTCTCCACTTCAACTATCCGGCTTTAATCCTATGACTAACATCCTCCTCACATCCCCCATCTACTTGAAGGACTGAGCCAAGATATTTAAAGTGATTACTTTGGGATAGTAACACTCTATCCAAACTAACTCATTCCCTATCGCTAGTTTGGCCTTCACTGAACTTGCAATGCATGTATTCTGTCTTCGTTCTACTTAACTTAAAGCCCTTTGACTCTAGAGTACTTCTCCAAGCTCTAGCTTTCTATTGACTCCTTCTCGCGTTTCATCTATCAGAACAATATCATCCGCAAACATCATGCACCAAGGAATACTCTCTTGTATATGTTTTGTCAATTCATCTAAAACTAATGTAAAAATGTAAGGACTTATAGCCGATCCTTGGTGTAATCCAATTGAGATCGGAAAATCTCTTGTGTCCCCTCCTACTGTGCACACAATAGTACTTGCTCCCTCATACATATCTTTCAACACTTGTATGTACCTAATAGATACACTCTTTTATTATAAAAATATATAATAAACATATTTTTTATTTATATAAACAATATTATAAAAATATATATTTTTTATATTTAATTAATTATTTACATAAATAAACTCATATAATAAATATTTAACATATAAATCTAAACTTGATCCACATATTATTAAATTTGAATTCATTTTAAATTTATTATATATTATTTAAATAAATCATAATAAAATTTTATATAATTAAATATTTAAAAATATCTAATTTATTATATTTTTAATTTAAAATAAATTTTAATATTAAAAACATTAATTAAATTCAAACTTAGATGATTATCAATATATTCCCTATCATTATCATTCCCATCAATATCACTTGGCACAAAAATTATTGTAGATTGCATATGAGTCCATCAATTTAACAGTGCACAGAAGTGTGCACTGTGCACCACCTCGTGTTACACGATCTGCGAATGAAATTTTTTTTTTTTAGTATTTTTTAATTGAAATTATATCACCCACCCAAACTTTAATTAATTAGTTGAAAATGGGAAGAACAAAATGCATCTACACTTTTCTTTCACCATTTTCTTTTTTTTTCATCGATTTATTATTATTATTATTATTATTATTATTATTATTATTGTTAAAAAGAATTACAAGTATTGAATTTCTAATATTTTTTCTAATAAAAAATGTTTTTTTAGAACTCAAACCATATATAATCTTCCAAATTAGCCATTTTACTCAAAATAATAATTTGATATAAGAAAAGTAAAGAGAGAAAAGAAATAAACATGTGAATGAAAGAAGAGGAAAAAAAAGTAGATGATTTTGATACCCTTAGTGCGCACTTTGTAGTTCAAGTTCACATTTTGAAAAAGAAATTAAATTTCATAGATACTATAAAAGAAATTTCCATTGAAATCGTTGCTATTATCAATTGAAATATAATTAGTTACTAAAATAATTATAAATATTTAGGCTTAATCCTTCAAGTAGATGAGGGATGTGAGGAGGATGTTAGTCATAGGATTAAAGCCGGATGGTTGAAGCGGAGACGTGCTACGGGAGTTTTATGTGATCGTAAGATTCCCAATAAATTGAAAGGAAAATTTTACCATACAGCCATACGACCAACTATGTTATATGGTAGTGAGTGTTGGGCACTGAAAGAGTCGTATGCATCTAAGATAAGAGTTGCAGAGATGAGAATGTTAAGGTGGATGAGTGGCCATACTAGACTAAATAAAGTCCGTAATGAGAGTATTAGAGAAAATGTAGGAGTGGTGACAATTGAAGATAAGTTGAGAGAAGGGAGATTGAAGTGGTTTGGTCAGGTGAAGCGTAAACATACGGAGACTCCAGTTAGACAAGTAGAGCAGATTAGGTTAGAGGATAGAAAGAAAAAAAGGGTAGACCTAAATTAACTTGGAGAAAAGTAGTACAACATGACCTAAAAGCATTATATATTTATGAAGATTTAACCCAAAATTGTTTAGAGTGGAGAAAGCAAATCCATGTAGCCGACCCCAAATTTTTGAGATAAATGTTTAGTTAAGTTGAGTTTAGAATTGTTAAATTATAAAGCTTTTTTTAATTAACTCTATAATTTATTGACTAGTTAGCAATTCATTACAAATTTAGTAAATTGTTAAAATTAAAATTAATTTTTAATAACAATTAGTTACAAATTATTTATTAAAATAAAAAGTTTTTTTTTAAATATTTAATTTAACAATCAATTTATGAATAATGACTAAATTTAGAATTATTATTATTATTTTTTTCTTTATTATTTATTTTTTCATTATTTTTTTTATTTTTTATTTATTTTTATATTATTTTTATATATTTGTATATATTTGTATTAATTATTTTTTCTTTCTTAATTATTTTTTTATTTAATTTATTTTTTATTAGATTCAATTAGGGCTGAGCACTATTCGGTTCAAACCGAATTAACCGAACCGAACCGTCCTATTTCGATATTTCGGTTCGGTTTTAGGAGTGGTTCAATTCGGTTCGGTTTTATTTTTTAAAAAATTTCGGTTATTTCGGTTCGGTTCGGTTTTACTGACCAAAAAGTTCGGTTGAACCGAACCGAACCGAAATTTATTAAAACACATCGTTTTGGCCTTGAGATTTAGGGTTAGGTAAATATCTCGTTAACTTCTTCAGTCCCTTCCTCCAAACTTGCTCGCCGCGCGATTCTGGAGAACATAGCAGCCAGTCATTCGATTCTCACTCGCCGCGCGACTCGTCTGTCGTCTCGTCAGTCTTCACACTTCTCACTCTGCTCATTCCTCTCCTCTCTTCTCTCTCGACTCATTCTTCTTGCAACTTGAGGCCGTCGTCACTGTCTTGGAGTGCTTGGTCTCTCGCTCTCATTCTCCAGTCCACGGTAGGTTCAACTCTCCTTAGTTCTTTTCTTACTTTCAATCTCAAATACAATTGAGTAGTTTGAATGTTTGATACATGATATTATAAATTTATATCTACTGTTTATACTAAAATTTCTCTATGATTATATATCTTCCTTCCATCCCTCTGTGTGTGAAATACATGGAAAATTCTTGCTTTATTTGGAATATCACTTGTGAAATTTAAGGGCAGAATGATGAATGTGAAAATATTCATATTATACGTATAGCATTAGCACTAAGGGAGCAAACGCTTCAGATAATTTCCAAGCATTCAGTTAAACATAACAATATTGTGTCGTTTATTATCATTGGAAAAGAAATAAACATTGAGGCACATTTTCATGAATTTGTACCTTAGGTTTTGCCCCACCAGAGACAATAGAAATACTTCTCTAGAAATTCAGAGGAGACAACATTCTGTGTCACAGCATTTGCAAATATCCCATAATAAAAATAAGATGCTTAATCGTTGCAAACAAGACTCAGTCTTTAATAGTGAAATCCGTAAAACAAGATTGTTTTCTCGGATCGCATTGCTAAAGACTGAGTGTCGCTTTTGCCACGCTTGCATTCATCTTTGGTCAAACTACTACAATGCAACAAAGGAAGTTTGCACTTTACAGGACTAAATTCATGTGTGCAAACAGATTTCCAGCATGTTGCATGACGCTCAATTGACAACAAATACCACGATGCCCCTAAGACCTACAAGATCAGAAGGCAATGCATAACTGCTTTAAAATGACTGATAGTACAAACAATATTTAGATAGAGCAGCATGTAAACCAAAAGCACGTTCATATAGAAGTGGTTAAACAGAAATAAGTCATATAAAATTCCAATATTGAATTATGATCCTACTTCAGCATTTTTGCATGAAGTGGCTGCTGCTCTTAAGAATTGAACCTATACCCTTGTGGTTGCAAAACTCATGCCACTTCTATGTTTAATCTAAGGAGTAGGAATGCTGAAATTCAATTAATTATTTGTCTTTGATTAGATTAATGAGCTAATATATATATAAGTAGATGTATTATGTTTAAGTTTCAATCCTTCATAAAACATATTAAATGACATGTAATTGTATATTATATGTAATTATATATTTTGATTTCATATGCAGGTTAATTTTTAAATTTCAAAGATGGCACAACAAGAAACAACAAATGATCTTCTTGTGGAACCTTCTCATCCACCTCCAGTTGCTTCAAGTCAAACCGAAGTTGATGAAGCAACTTCTAAAATGAAGAGGAAGGGCATGAAGCCAAGATCAGCTGTTTGGGATCACTTTTCAAAGTTTGTTGATGGTAGTGGCACACAAAAAGGCAAGTGCAATTACTGCTATAAAGAATTTTTCTGTGACCCCAAAAAAAATGGAACTACTGCACTTAGAAATCACATGTTTGCATGCATAAAGAACCCACATGTTATGACTACTAGGCAATCACAATTGTATTTACAACCATCTTCTAGTATACAAGAGGGAGGGGGAAGTCATTGTGGTACACTAAATACTTGGAATTTTAATCAAGAGAGGTCAAGGCGGAACCTAGCTAAAATGATAATTGTTGATGAGCTCCCATTTATGTTTGTGGAAGGGGAAGGGTTTAAGGAATTTATGGAAGTTACGCAACCTAAGTTTCGAATTCCATCCCGTTGGACAGTTTCAAGGGATTGTTATGACTTGTACATGGAAGAGAGAAAAAAATTGAAGAATTACTTTCAAAATTCTAATCAAAGGGTTTGCATTACCACAGATACATGGACTTCATTGCAAAGAATCAATTATATGTGTATCACTGTACATTATGTTGATGATAATTGGACATTGCATAAAAAAATTCTTAATTTTTGTCCAATTACTAGTCACAAGGGTGATGATATTGGCATGGCAGTTGAGAGTTGTTTGCTAAATTGGGGAATTAAGAGAGTGTTTACAGTAACTGTTGATAATGCAAGTTCAAATGATGTTGCTATTGCCTATTTGAAAAAGAAAATAGTTGGTTGGGGGTTTAGCATTTTAAATTGCAAGTACCTTCACATGAGATGCATTGCACACATAATTAACTTGGTTGTTGTTGATGGATTGAAGGAAACTAATGTTTCAGTGAAAAGGGTTAGGGAAGCAGTGAGATATATTAGGCAATCTCCTGCTAGGTTGCAAAAGTTTAAATCATGTTGTGAGATGGAGGGGATTGAAAGTAAAAGTTCTTTATGCTTAGACGTGTGCACTAGGTGGAATTCTACTTATTTGATGTTAAATGTTGCACAAAAGTTTGAAAATGCATTTGATAGATATGCTACTATAGATCCATGCTTTAAATTTGATCTTCAGTCAAGTGATGGTTTGCCAGATAGTTTGGATTGGGAAAATGTTAGGAGACTTGTAGATTTTTTGGGCCACTTTTATGATCTTACCTTGAGAATATCAGGATCTCGATATGTCACTTCTAATATATTTTTTAATGAGATCAGTTCAGTTGATTGTTTATTGCAAGAGTGGCAAGGGAGTAATGACGTAGAATTGGCATGTATGGGTGAAAGGATGAAGGTAAAATTTGATAAATATTGGGGGGATCCTGATAAGATGAATAAAATAGTTTATATTGCAGTGGTGGTTGATCCTCGATATAAGTTGGAATTTATGGAATTTGCTCTTTCAACTGTGTATGGGAAAGAAAAGGGTATGGAATTGGCAAAGAAAATTAAATTGACTGTATATGAGTTGTTTGATGAATACAAGAAAACATATCAAGCTGAACATGATCGTGGTAGCAAATGTAGCTGGGAATACAAGTGAAAACAATGAAAGTGAAGGAGCAAAAAAGAAATCACGGTTGAATTTGGGGGATCAATTCTTGAAACATAAAATAGAGACTGGAGAAGCTAATAGCAAGTCTGACTTAGATTGCTATTTGAATGAGGGCATTAAAGTGGTGGATGAAAAAGAAGAATTTGATATATTAAAGTGGTGGCAACTTAATTCTGGTAGGTTTCCCATCCTTTCAATCATGGTAAGAGATATATTAGCAATGCCTATATCTACAGTTGCTTCGGAATCAGCCTTTAGTACTGGAGGTAGAGTACTTGATCCTTTTAGAAGTTCTTTAACTCCTAAAATTGTTGAAGCATTAATATGTGCACAAGATTGGTTGCGGAAGTCCCATTGCTGCAAATCCATTGAAGAGCAAATTGCTGACCTTGAAAGGCTTGAAGAGGGTATGTGTTTCGATTAATTTACTTTTATTTGTTTCTAATTTATTTGCTAAATTATTTTTTATTTATTTTTCAGCATTTTCACTTTGTGAAATAAATAGCATCAATGATAACACTGTGAACCGGGATACTTGATATTACAGGTAAATATGGCTATAATTGTTTATTTTGTTTATTTTTTTAAATTTTTTTTACCAATTCTAATCCTTTTCATGTTTGCATATCCATCAATTGGTATTTGAAGCATTCAGGCTTGCTAGTTGGAGACAAAGTGATGGAACTATTGTAATATTTTAATTTGTAATTGTATGATTTTTTATGTTGGACACTTGCTTATTTGCTTTCATGTTTGATGTATTTTATGGAGTTTGTTTAATGTGGACTGTATAAGAACTTTTATTTTATTGGTTTGGATGGCTTTCATTTTATGTATTTAGATTGTCAAGGACTTATCCATTTGCTTTATGATGAATTTTTTTTTTAATTATTTTATTTTTATAGAGATTTTGAGTACTATATGTTTAATTTTATTGATTAATGTGAAATTAGGTCTAAGTAGGGTAAAAATCAAATCAAAAAAGCAAAAATCAAGTTCAAGTAAGGGGTAAAAATCAAATCAAAAAAGCAAAAATCAAGTTAAAGTAAGGTGAAATCGGGTCCAAAACATAAGCCCATTTAGAGCCCAAACCGATTGAACCGAACCGAACCGAACTGAAATTTTTCGATTCGGTTCAATTCGGTTTATTATATATTTTGATTCGGTTCGATTCATAATATTATGTAATTTGATTTATTCGATTCGATTCGATTCGGTTCGAACCGAATGCTCAGCTCTAGATTCAATTTTAGGTATTCTTAATTTCGTAGATACGTTGGCCGAGGTATCTCATCGAGTTTTTTTTTTTTTTTTTTTAATCAGCAGTATCTCATTGAGTTCAATAATTTGAACTGACAATTTCGACTCAGAATCGTACACGTGGACAACCTTACACTTCACCTTGTCACCATCGTCCTTAAAACTTTTTTTTTAAGCAAAACACTAATCCAAATTACAACCTTGTTTTTAAAATAATAAAAAACATAGCATCATGATATGATATGAGCTTTTTTTTTAATCTCTACTTCCAGCTGATGAAAAAGACAGTTTAACATATTATTTTCTTAGAAAAAACAACTTTCATCCGTTGCTTTATTATTTATTTATTTATTTTTTAATAACAATGAATAAAATAAAATTTATTGTAAACTCAATTAATATTATTTAAATAATATTTAAATTTATTTAATTTTATATATTTTAATTAATATTTTATATAAAAAATATTTTTAATTAATAATTTATATTTTAAAAAATTAATAATTTTATAAAATATTTAAATTCTATTTATTTAAAATATATAAATATTATTATAAAAAATATATATTTTATATTTAATTAATTATTTATATAAATAAATTTAAATAATTTATATATAATATATAAAATTTAAATTCACTATAAATATTATTTATTAAATTTAAATTTATCTTAAATTTAATTATATACTATCCCACCTGCCCTTGCTAACCATGGGGTTCCGCAGATGGGCTTCATGCTAATTTACCCTTGTGATTCGTTTTTCCTTTCCTTTTTTTTTTTTTTTAATTCAATTCAGCCTTAGTGGTGTTTTTTCTTTATTTGTTTTGATTTTTCCTGTTTAATTATATAGATAATCTTTCATGTAATATCAAATAATAATTTTTTGAAATTAAAAAATATAAAGTAAAATAGAAAATATAATTAATATCAAACACGCTCTAAACTAATGTTATTAATTTGATATTGAACATCAATTTTATTGTGATTCATAAAATCTTCCAAATTAGCCATTTTACTCAAAAAAATAACAATTTGTTATAAAAATGTTATACATCGCAGAATAATATTAAAATAAAAATTTTATTATTTATTTATTTTATTAAAAAATATTTTTTCTACTCAAATTATTAAAAAAAGTTTTAAAAATCAATTAGAATTTTAGATCATAAATTTAACAAGAAAAAAATAAAGAGATTTAAAGAAATAAACATGTGAGAGAGCAAAAAATAATAATAAAGCAATCTTCGCTCTCAATATGAATTTTGACCAACAACAAGATAATTAGATAAACCACTTGCTTAATTAATTAGTTAATTAATTGATTATTAATTTAATTTTCACTAAATTATGATTTTTTTAAAAGTATTAATTTAATTATACTGACATGATAATTTATTAATTATAATTTAAAAGATATTTTAAATTTTTTTTATAAAAATTAAAATATATTATAAAAATTTATATGAGTTAAGGTGTGCCATATAATATATTACAAAAATTCAACATGCTATAAGATTTTTTTTCTTTAATAAAATTTAAGAATAAATTTATATATTCCAACTTAAATAATTCAAATAGGACTAGGCCTATATTATTGTATTTGTCCAAAACATTGATCCAACTTAAACAATTCAAATAGAACTAGACCTATATTATTGTATTTGTCCAAAACATTGACGTTATTCCAACTTAAACAATTCAAATAGGACTAGACCTATATTATTGTATTTATTCAAAACATTAACGTTATTCCAACTTAAACAATTCAAATTTATTTATGGAGAGCAAAAGTTGAAAAAATCAGCTGCCGACACGAGGACATTGCATCTTTGTTCTTTTGTTCCCTCTCTCTCTCTCTCTCTTTTTTTTTTATATATATATAATATAATCGCATCTTTGTTTTTACAAGGGGACCAGCGGCGTTACTAGTCCCAAATTGAATCTCAGGCTTTGTAATATAATTTTTTTTTATTTAATTTTAACCAAAATATAAGTTCTATATTTTATACTGAAATAATTTTAATACTATTAAATCAAAATTTAATCTATTTTATAATACAACCTTTTTAAAACTCTATATTAATTCCTTTAGCCTCATAATCGCAAGTCATCCCATCAAATTTCATCTCTTTGTGACAGTCACCTCAACATTTCATTTCAAATAGGAGTATTAAATTTTCGTTGAGAGTGACTTTATTACAATTATTTAACAAATTCTGTCATATTTAAATTAGAAAATAAATAAAAATATGACTATATATAATAAGTATATCCAATTACGGAATTATATAAGGGAAGCATTAAGCCCTTAAAATTTTGAAAATTGTTCGGGTTATATTAGTATTGGAAATACTTGTCTCACATGAGAAATCTATTAAATGAAAAGGTAATATATAAGCCTAGTAGTCAAGACATCGCTCGCTCTGAGCAATGCCTCGGGTTCGAGCATCCCCCCCAAAACAAAATGTACATCTGACAAAAAAAAATATAAGTAAATAGGTTATAATATTAAAGTAGTTAGTCATTTTAATATGTAAAGTAATTTAAACACTTATATAAGTTTATATTAAATTAAATTAGATATAATTGGCTCAATATTTTTCCTAAATTTAACATGGCATCAAAGTTCAAACTATAGGTTGCGAGTTTCAGCCGCGCATAAGGTTTTATAATTAGGCCTATATTTCCTTAAATTTAATATGGTATCAGAGTTCAGACTGTGGGTTGTGAGTTTTAGCCGCCCATAAGGTTTTGTAATTTGGCTTATATTGGGTTAGTACAAATTAATCATAAAGTGACATCTATGTGGTTGCACTTGAAAGGGAGTACTAGGAATACTTGTCCCACATGGAAAATCTATGAAATGAAAGGATAATATTGTTTCCTTTAGAAAACAATCTCAGTTGTCTTACAGCTTACGGTTTGTGGGCGTGCCATAGAGATGATCGTGAGAACCGACTCTACTGTACACTAGCTTCATTAATGTCACATGTAATTAAATGAAAAATGACTAATTTGATTGTTTGAACCTTAAATATAAGGCTTTGAGAAAATAAATGCAAGGCTTTAGAAATCAAATACAATAATTGAAAATTTAAAGATAGATAAAGTAAAGATAAAAGATTGTTAGAGTTTAAAATACAATAAAATACAATAATTTGCATTGTCAAATTGAGTTGTTGGAAATTTTTATGATGTTGCTCATCTGATATTTATAACTTTATATGCAGGTACCAGGAAAAATTTGGAAGACTTACCTTTACGTTCTACGGTTGTTGGCAGTTACCTGGTCACTACCTTATAGCTCCTTGGAACTACAAATAACTTTTGCTAATTTTTACTTTAGCTAACCACCTGATCACTCCTTAGTTATTTATTTAATAACTCTCTTAGGCCATTTATTAATCAAATTAATCAAATTAATTTTATAAAAAATTAATTTAATTAATTCTTTAGGCCTAAAAATAATTAATAATTAATTATTTTATTGCAAACAAATATATAAGTGGTTATATTTCAATATTAAAATGGTTAATCATTTTGATATATAAAATAATAACTTATATGAGCCCACATTGAATATAATTGGCCTAATACTTTCTCCAAATTTAATAATTAGTAATTTCACACAAATCTTTAAAGTTTCTTTACTATACTATACCAGCAAAGAACAAAATTCTTTTGGCAAAAATCCAGTCAATGTCCAGGTTATATTAGTAATTTCACACAAATCTTTAAAATTTTTTTACTATAACAGCAGTGAGTAGAATTCTTTTGGCAAAATTCTAGTCGGCATTTACCTCTCCCTTTTTCCTTTGTTCCATTTTCTTCCTTCTCCAACGTATTTCAACCAAAGATAAGAGTATGAGGTTTTCAGTTTGTGTATCCGAGTTGCATCTGGGGGATTTTCGTAGAAACAAAGCTAGGTAATCCAAAAATCTATATCCATTCTACTAAACTATTGTTACTACCATAAACCATTCAAGCTTCTCTTTTGCTCCCTCAAGAGTTATTTTCTCTCATTTTTATTGTATTTTTTTTTCCCTCTTTTGAGCTATTCTCATAAACTTAATTGCTAAACAAATTCTTTACACAGAAGACTGTTTTTATGGTTTTATTTTGTGGGTTTACCCTCTTATATAATGTTTGGCGCGTTTTGTATAATTTAGCATTAAACTATTTATTGGACTAGTAGTTCTATTTATCTATCTATAATACAATATATGTAAATATACGAATGAGAGGTGAACTTTTGAACTTACATAAAATACCGTTATAAATTTATATTATTTACAAAAATTAATTAATAAAAATTAAAATTTTATTATAAATTTATTTCTAATTTTATTATTACTTGAAAGTTGAATAATGTTATAATTAGAATTTTAATAAGACTTGGTTTGGATAGGTTAATTTAGAAAATTACTTGACTAATTATTGACAAAAGGCCATGCACATGTTACGCAAGCTTCAATTATTTTATATATTAATAATTAATAGTGTAATTAGAATTTGCATGAATTTTTTTCTAAATTTTAAAATTGTATTAAAAGATTATAAATAGTGAAACTACAAAAGTTTAAAAATATTAGTAAAATATCCGAAAAAAAATTAATAGGAGAGGAAAACGTAAAGGCTACTTTTTTTTTTGTTAATTCATGAAATTTATATTTTATAAAGTTAAATAAAATTAATACCTAAAGAGCATCCAAATAAAAGAAGAAATTAAATTTTCATTATTTTTTATAAGAATTTTAAATTATAATTATAATTTTTAATTTAATTCTAATTTCATTATTGATGAGAAATTATTTCAATGAAAATATAGAGACATGGAGAGGAGGATAGAATAGGAAGAAAGAGAAAGAGTAGTGTGAGAGATGAAAGATGGAAAAAGAATATAGAGACGTGATATTTAAATTATTTTTATTTTTAATAGTGACGTTAGTTCAACATACTAATAAAACGTTTAACAAAAATAAGTTAAAAAGACTTATATCAGGAAGTGAAAGTGCCATGATCAAGAGAAAGAAGCAAATTTTAAAGAAAATCTTCTTTGGCATGGAGTGCCTGCATTATTAGTGAGTCCCACAAAGCACATTAGTGCTTTTTTCTTTTCTCGTGTCCAACTTTGCTCTATATCCACTCGGATACGGGTATCGAGGCTCAAAAACTCCAGCATTATATTGAATATAGGGTGCAGGAAAAAAAAATCTATTAATTATTGACTTTACATTTATATTTTGTAAAAATTATTATCGATTTAATTTCACTTATCATCCATCAATTTTAAAAGTTAGTTTCATTATATCTTCCCTCAATTTTAATCCCTCAATGTCCTCTAACTAGATTCTTATTAGATTTATGATCTAAAATCCTACTTGACTTGAAAGATTTTTTTTCTAATTTGAATGAGAGAAATATTTATCAATAAGAAGGAGTAATATTTTCTATATAGAGTAGAACTCCTAGTTTAGTGTTATTCCTAAATTGAGTGAGACTCTTAACCAGATTAGAATTGAAGGAATTAACACTATAAATAGAAGTATGGTGAAAGTATTATTTGGTTTTGCTCATAGAGAGTGGCTTTACCTATGGAGAGTGGCTTCACCCATTGAAACAGTGATTTTCAGCTCTTGGGGTGAATGACTTTATTTTCTTTGATATAATTGGGTAGTTAGTTTGGAGCTTGTAATAGTTGATTTATTATTTGATTATAGTAGATGATGGCATATCTGTGGATGTAGCTCGATGTGAAAAGGGTGAACCATGTAAATATTAATATTATTTTATGTTCACTTTGTTTCTTGTTAGTTTACACACTTTCACAATGCACAATAATTGATATCAGAGCATGGGGATGATCTTAATGAGTTTGGTTAAAGGTGGAGCTACTGTGACATGTAGAAGTCGCACGTGCAATATGGAATGCAAGTTCAAGGTAGTAGAAAGTTGAAAATTAAGATGGAATTCTTGATGCAAAATCAAGAAAATTGATAATGTGAAGATTTTTTGAAGAAAAAAGCAAGTTATATCCAAGATGAAGATTGAAGAAAGGAAGATTTGAAGGGTTCAAGCTCAAGTACAAATATTTGATGATTTGATGACACCCAAGAATTTGAGGTATGCAATGATTGATGAATTTTGTGTCAAAGTGAAGATTATTAGATTTATGACCCAAAATTTTAGTTGATTTGGAAGATCTTTTTCCTAATTTGAATGGAAGAAATATTTCTCAATATAATAGAGTAGAACTTCTATTTTAGTGTTATTCTTAAATTTAGTAGGACTCCTAATCAAATTACAATTGAGGGGATTGACACTATAAATAGAAGTATGGTGATAATGTTATCTAACTTTGACTATAGAGTGACTTTCAGCCCATAGATGATAAGGGGCTCTTGCCCATTACAGTTCTATGGATGGAAAGAGACTTGGGCTTGAAGTGAAGAGAAGATATAAAATTCAAAACGAAGAAATTATTGTCCATTAGTGAGCGGGCACTTGCCCATTTAGTTGAAGACACCTTTTGTAGTTTAGTCGTTAAAGTAGTAAATATATTAGGTTATGTTTGGAGGAGACTAAGAAGACTAACTAATATATTTACTATTAGCAATTATGATGTCAAGGTTCTCTTTGGTGTAATTGGGTAGTTAATTTGAAAGTTATAATGGTTGATTTATTATTTGATTATAGTGGATGATGGTATGCCCATAGATATAACCCTATGTGAAAAAAATAAACTATGTAAATATTAGTGTTTTTCATATTTATTTTATTTATTTTAATTTACATGCTTTTATGGTACATAAATATTCCTAGTTTCTAATTTGAACATACCTTTGACACAATAAAAAATATTTTTTCTTTATCAACTAGAGAGAATACTCTCTCTTTTCTTCAGTAAATAAAATCACTTAGTTTTTAAATTTTTTTTTTTCTCTTATCACGTACATTTCCTAGATAACAGAGAAACTGTTCTCTTTAAGTAACAAAAGAGAAATATTTGTTTATTGTATCTAACGTTCAGATCAGCTTTTAGTCAGAATATTCAATGAAGTCTTGTAAGAGGGATTTAGAGTGATATTAAATTAAAGTTTGAACATTCTTTTAATGAAAATTGAAATTAAAAAATAATAATAAAATAACCTCAAAATTGAGTAACGATAAGCCATTTATTGTTATACAACTGAGCAACGATAAGCCATTTATTGTTATATAAACAGACCTCGTTAATATGTTTATTGTTATATAAACAGACCTCGTTAATATGAACAAAGTATATGAGAAATAGAATTTAGTTTTAGTTTTATGTTCTAAGAAACGTGATTTTTATCTGATATCAAACTTGGATTCTAAACTTGTGGAGCTAAGTTAGCAATAAAACACTCGCTAATTTTTACAAATTGGTTTTTTATTATGTGGTGTTTTCTAACTTCTTTGTTTTACTTTTTAACCTCTAGCCTAGCATCAGGAGAGATTAATAATATTTTTAATGAACATGTGACCACTATACACAGTATACGTCAGGTCAATTTAGTGGATATGGGTCAGAATAATACTTTGCACCATATCATTCTGGTGCCTTAGGCTATATTCCATCTGCTGCGGGTCTATTTGGATATCATGAACAAAGTGTTGTGCATTATATTGCAGGGGGGGAATCATTGGGACAACATCAAGGGCAAGCTAGCCAACCCAAAGATGCACAAGGTCATCCAGCAGAACATCAAGAAGGGGGAGAACATCGAGTTCTTCGACCGAGACAACATATACGAAGACCTGATTGTGGCACATGACTTATTTAAATATTTGTTATCATTTATATATTAATTTGAAAACTTCTCTCAAGTTATTTCTCGCTTTAAGTTAATTGCTACAATATGTTATTGATAATTTTTATATTTTTTGCAAAATTAAATTTCCTGCAAATTTTTAATAACTTAATTTGGCACTAACTGAAAATCAATTACTGTATTTAAATTTTATATTGTTATACATGCTAACATATAATAAATAATAATTTCATTTCTTTTAAAATTTAAATTTATTAATTGCTATCAACAAAATAAATTATTCCTAATTATAATAAGAATAAAAATTAATATTAAAGCAATGAATTTTACTTAATTTCTTATAAATTTCAATTTTAATTTTTTTAACTTGTATTAATTATTACAAATTTTTATATGAGTATGGCCTCAGGATGCTAAATACTTTGCATTCAATTGTACAACATTTAATTTATTTAAATCTATAAAATTAATTATTCTTTTAATAATTACAATTTAAATTTTTATTCAAAAAATTTAGTTCAAATAATATTTTTATTTTATAAAACTCACATATTTTCTAAAAAAATTATAGTATATATTTTTTTATTTTTTTCACATAAAATTTCTAGTAATTTGAAATTGCACAATACCCTTTTACATTTAACATTTAATTTCCTTAAATATATAAAAATAATTATTTACACTTTAATAAAAATTATACTACATATTTTTTGTTAATTTAATACAATTACAATTTTACACTTTAATATTTTAAATTTATAAAACTATTATATTTAAAAAAAAAGTTTTTTTTTTTTGCAGAAATGCTTTGTGGAAATCGCTACTCATAGTAGCGTTTTGGTAGAAAATTGATGTCAAAATGCTATTGTCAGTGGCGTTTTGGTAGAAATGCTGGTGTCAATAGCGTTTTGAATCAAAACGCTATTATTAGTGGCATTTTTATACTAAAATGTTATTATTAGTAGCGTTTTTATACTAAAACACTATTTTGTTTTGGAACGCTATTTTTAATAGCGTTTTGGACATTAAAACGCTACTGATAATAGCGTTTTCACGCTCTGACTTTTTCTCACCCCACTCTGATAAATTTTACACATCGCACCCGTTTTTAATAATTTTAGTTTCCAAATTACCCTTGTACGGTCAATTTCTCGGCTAGCTAATAGTGCTGCATGAGGCTTTGTGGTTTGCATGGATACCAGAGTTAAAGAAAGAGTTTTGTGCTTTAGCTATAGCTCGGAATGAAGATATAGGGTTTGCTTGCTTCATATTTATAAGCATAAATATCATATTATTTACTTTTTTTTAACAAAATATCATATTCATTAATTTAATAATCAAAACAATCATATTAATTTTTTTAAAAAAAAAAATCTCTTAACCCAATTATAAAGGTAAAGTGCTCTTAGTAGAAATTTTTTTTTATTCACGAGGATTAAATATCTGATCGACCATACTTAAGAGATATTAAATTTTTTACTACTCGTACTGATAATAGAATTCTAATTTTTAATTAGTGTGAGTATAAATTAATTTATACACTAAATATATACAAAAAGTTTCCTTGATAAATTTCTGATTGGACATGAAAATTTAAACCTTTATTCCTTTTCAATTCTTATAATTAATTTTTTTTAATGACTTTTCTAGATGCTGTTAACGTTTTGCAGCCGTTATTTTTTTTTTTTTTGTCGATTGACTGAATTAAATGGTGAATATGAAATAAAGTGAAGTGAATTATAAGTCAAATAGGACTAGTCCTATATTATTATATTTGTCCAAAACATTGACGTTATTTCAACTTAAATAATTCAAATAGGACTAGACCTATATTATTATATTTGTCCAAAACATTGATGTTATTCCAACTTAAATAAGTCAAATAGGTCCAAAACATTGACGTTATTCCCACTTAAATAATTCAAATAGGACTAGACCTATACTATTATATTTGTCCAAAACATTGACGTTATTCCATTCAAATAGGACTAGACCTATATTATTATATTTGTCCAAAACATTGACGTTATTCCAACTTAAATAAGTCAAATAGGACTAGACCTATATTATTATATTTGTCCAAAACATTGACGTTATTCCAACTTAAATAATTCAAATAGGACTAGACCTATATTATTATATTTGTCCAAAACATTGACGTTATTCCAACTTAAATAAGTCAAATAGGACTAGACCTATATTATTATATTTGTCCAAAACATTGACGTTATTCCAACTTAAATAATTCAAATAGGACTAGACCTATATTATTATATTTGTCCAAAATATTGACGTTATTCCAACTTAAATAAGTCAAATAGGACTAGACCTATATTATTATATTTGTCCAAAATATTGACGTTATTCCAACTTAAATAAGTCAAATAGGACTAGACCTATATTATTATATTTGTCCAAAATATTGACGTTATTCCAACTTAAATAAGTCAAATAGGACTAGATCTATATTATTATATTTGTCCAAAAACATTGACGTTATTCCAACTTAAATAAGTCTAGTCCTATATTATTATATTTGTCCAAAACATTGACTTTATTCCAACTTAAATAATTCAAATAGGACAAGACCTATATTATTATATTTGTCCAAAATATTGACGTTATTCCAACTTAAATAATTCCAACTTAAATAAGTCAAATAGGACTAGAACTATATTATTATATTTGTCCAAAACATTGACGTTATTCCAACTTAAATAAGTCAAATAGGACTAGACCTATATTATTATATTTGTCCAAAACATTGACGTTATTCCAACTTAAATAATTCAAATATGACTAGACCTATATTATTATATTTGTCCAAACATTGACGTTATTCCAACTTAAATAAGTCAAATAGGACTAGACCTATATTATTATATTTGTCCAAAACATTGACGTTATTCCAACTTAAATAAGTCAAATAGGTCCAAAACATTGACGTTATTCCAACTTAAATAATTCAAATAGGACTAGACCTATATTATTATATTTGTCCAAAACATTGACGTTATTCCATTCAAATAGGACTAATTCAAATAGGACTAGACCTATATTATCATATTTGTCCAAAACATTGATGTTATTCCATTCAAATAGGACTAGACCTATATTATTATATTTGTCCAAAACATTGACATTATTCCAACTTAAATAAGTCAAATAGGTCCAAAACATTGACGTTATTCCAACTTAAATAATTCAAATAGGACTAGACCTATATTATTATATTTGTCCAAAACATTGACGTTATTCCATTCAAATAGGACTAGACCTATATTATTATATTTATCCAAAACATTGACGTTATTCCAACTTAAATAATTCAAATAGGACTAGACCTATATTATTATATTTGTTCAAAACATTGACGTTATTCCATTCAAATAGGACTAGACCTATATTATTATATTTGTCCAAAACATTGACGTTATTCCAACTTAAATAAGTCAAATAGGTCCAAAACATTGACGTTATTCCAACTTAAATAATTCAAATAGGACTAGACCTATATTATTATATTTGTCCAAAACATTGACGTTATTCCATTCAAATAGGACTAGACCTATATTATTATATTTGTCCAAAACATTGACGTTATTCTAACTTAAATAATTCAAATAGGACTAGACCTATATTATTATATTTGTCCAAAACATTGACGCTATTCCAACTTAAATAAGTCAAATAGGACTAGACCTATATTATTATATTTGTCCAAAACATTGACGTTATTCCAACTTAAATAAGTCAAATAATTCAAATAGGACTAGACCTATAGTATTATATTTGTCCAAAACATTGACGTTATTCCAACTTAAATAAGTGAAATAGGACTAGACCTATATTATTATATTTGTCCAAAACATTGACGTTATTCCAACTTAAATAAGTCAAATAGGTCCAAAACATTGACGTTATTCCAATTTAAATAATTGAAATAGGACTAGACTTATATTATTATATTTGTCCAAAACATTAACGTTATTTATGGAGAGCAAAAGTTGAAAAAATCAGCTGCCGACACGAGGACATTGCATCTTTGTTCTTTTGTTCCCTCTCTCTCTCTCTCTCTCTCTTTTTTTATTTTTTATTTTTTTTTATAATATAATCGCATCTTGTTTTTACAATGGGACCAGCGGCATTACTAGTCCCAAATTGAATCTCAGGCTTTGTAATATAATTTTTTTTATTTAATTTTAACCAAAATATAAGTTCTATATTTTATACTGAAATAATTTTAATACTATTAAATCAAAATTTAATCTATTTTATAATACAACCTTTTTAAAACCCTATATTAATTCCTTTAGCCTCATAATCGCAAGTCATCCCATCAAATTTCATCTCTTTGTGACAGTCACCTCAACATTTCATTTCAAATAGGAGTATTAAATTTTCGTTAAGAGTGTCTTTATTACAATTATTTAACAAATTCTGTCATATTTAAATTAGAAAATAAATAAAAATATGACTATATATAATAAGTATATCCAATTACGGAATTATATAAGGGAAGCATTAAGCCTTTAAAATTTTGAAAATTGTTTGGGTTATATTAGTATTGGAAATACTTGTCTCACATGAGAAATCTATTAAATGAAAAGGTAATATATAAGCCTAGTGGTCAAGACATCGCTCGCCAGCAATGCCTCGGGTTTGAGCATCCCTGGTCATTACCTTATAGCTCCCTGCATCTACTAATAACTTCTGCTAATTTTTACTTTAGCTAACCACCTGATCACTCCTTAGTTATTTATTTAATAACTCTCTTAGGCCATTTATTAATCAAATTAATCAAATTAATTTTACAAAAAATTAATTTAATTAATTCTTTAGGCTTAAAAATAATTAATAATTATTTATTTTATTGCAAACAAATATATAAGTGGTTATATTTCAATATTAAAATGGTTAGTCATTTTGATGTATAAAATAATCACTTATATGAACCCACATTGAATATAATTGGCCTAATACTTTCTCCAAATTTAATAACTAGTAATTTCACACAAATCTTTAAAGTTTCTTTACTATACTATACCAGCAAAGAACAAAATTCTTTTGGCAAAAATCTAGTCAATGTCCAGGTTATATTAGTAATTTCACACAAATCTTTAAAATTTTTTTACTATAACAGCAGTGAGTAGAATTCTTTTGGCAAAATTCTAGTCGGCATTTACCTCTCCCTTTTTCCTTTGTTACATTTTCTTCCTCCTCCAACGTATTTCAACCAAAGATAAGAGTATGAGGTTTTCAGTTTGTGTATCCGAGTTGCATCAGGGGGATTTTCGTAGAAACAAAGCTAGGTAATCCAAAAATCTATATCCATTCTACTAAACTATTGTTACTACCATAAACCATTCAAGCTTCTCTTTTGCTCCCTCAAAAGCCATTTTCTCTCATTTTTATTGTATTTTTTTTCCCTCTTTTGAGCTATTCTCATAAACTTAATTGCTAAACAAATTCTTTACACAGAAGACTGTTTTTATGGTTTTATTTTGTGGGTTTACCCTCTTATATATATAATGTTTGGCGCGTTTTGTATAATTTAGCATTAAACTATTTATTGGACTAGTAGTTCTATTTATCTATCTATAATACAATATATGTAAATATACGAATGAGAGGTGAACTTTTGAACTACATAAAATACCGTTATAAATTTATATTATTTACAAAAATTAATTAATAAAAATTAAAATTTTATTATAAATTTATTTCTAATTTTATTATTACTTGAAAGTTGAATAATGTTATAATTAGAATTTTAATAAGACTTGGTTTGGATAGGTTAATTTAGAAAATTACTTGACTAATTATTGACAAAAGGCCATGCACATGTTACGCAAGCTTCAATTATTTTATATATTAATAATTAATAGTGTAATTAGAATTTGCATGAATTTTTTTCTAAATTTTAAAATTGTATTAAAAGATTATAAATAGTGAAACTACAAAAGTTTAAAAATATTAGTAAAATATCCGAAAAAAATTTAATAGGAGAGGAAAACGTAAAGGCTACTTTTTTTTTTTTGGTTAATTCATGAAATTTATATTTTATAAAGTTAAATAAAATTAATACCTAAAGAGCATCCAAATAAAAGAAGAAATTAAATTTTCATTATTTTTTATAAGAATTTTAAATTATAATTATAATTTTTAATTTAATTATAATTTCATTATTGATGAGAAATTATTTCAATGAAAATATAGAGGCATGGAGAGGAGGATAGAATAGGAAGAAAGAGAGAGTAGTGTGAGAGATGAAAGATGGAAAAAGAATATAGAGACGTGATATTTAAATTATTTTTATTTTTAATAGTGACGTTAGTTCAACATACTAATAAAACGTTTAACAAAAATAAGTTAAAAAGACTTATATCAGGAAGTGAAAGTGCCATGATCAAGAGAAAGAAGCACATTTTAAAGAAAATCTTCTTTGGCATGGAGTGCCTGCATTATTAGTGAGTCCCACAAAGCACATTAGTACTTTTTTCTTTTCTTGTGTCCAACTTTGCTCTATATCCACTCGGATACGGGTGTCGAAGCTCAAAAACTCCAGCATTATATTAAATATGGGGTGCAGGAAAAAAAATCTATTAATTATTTACTTTACATTTATATTTTGTAAAAATTATTATTGATTTAATTTCGCTTATCATCCATCAATTTTAAAAGTTAGTTTCATTATATTGTCCCTCAATTTTAATTTACATCGCAAAAATACTCAAATTTTAATCCCTCAAAGTTCTCTAACTAGGTTTTTGTTAGATTTATGATAAAAAAATCCTATTTGACTTGGAAGATTCTTTTCTTAATTTGAATAAGAGAAATATTCCACAATAAGATGGAGTAATATTTTCTATATAGAGCATAACTCTTAATTTAGTGTTATTCTTAAATTGAGTGGGACTCCTAACCAGATTATGATTGAGGAAATTAATACTATAAATAGAAGTACAGTAAAAATATTATTTGGTTTTGCTCATAGAGAGTAGTTTTGCCTATGAAGAGTGACTTCACCCATTGAAAGAGTGATTTTCAACTCATGGGGTGAATGGCTTTGTTCTCTTTGGTATAATTGGGTAATTAGTTTGAAGCTTGTAATAGTTGATTTATTATTTGATTATGGTGGATGATAGCATACTTGTGTATGTAGCCTGATGTGAAAATAGTTAACCATGTAAATATTAATGTTGTTTTATGTTTGCTTTGTTTCTTGTTAGTTTACACGCTCTCACAATGCACAATAATTGATATCAGAGCGTGAGGATAATTTTAATGAGTTTGATTAAAGGTGGAGCTACTATGACATGTAGAAGTCACACGTGCAATATGGAATGTAAGTTCAAGGTAGTAGAAAGTTGAAAATTAAGATGAAATTCTTGATGCAAAATCAAGAAAATTGATGATGTAAAGATTTTTTTGAAGAAAGAAGCAAGTTATATCCAAGATGAAGATTGAAGAAAGGAAGATTTGAAGGGTTTAAACTCAAGTACAGAGATTTCATGATACCCAAGAATTTGAGGTATGCAATGATTGATGGATTTTGTGTCAAGGTGAAGATTATTAGATTTATGACCTAAAATTTTAGTTGATTTGGAAGATCTTTTTCCTAATTTGAGTGGAAGAAATATTACTCAATATAATAGAGTAGAATTCCTATTTTAGTGTTATTCCTAAATTGAGTAGGACTCCTAATCAGATTACAATTGAGGGGATTAACACTATAAATAGAAGTATGGTGATAAGGTTATTTGACTTTGACCATAGAGAGTGACTTTCAGCCCATGGATGATAAGGGGCTCTTGCCCATTGCAGTTCCATGGAAGGAAAGAGACTTGGGCTTGAAGTGAAGAAAAGACATAGAATTCAAGAGGAAGAAATTATTGTCCATTAGTGAGCGGGCACTTACCTATTTAGTTGAAGACACATTTTGTAATTTAATCATTAAAGTAGTAAATATATTGGGTTATGTTTGGAGGAGACTGAGATGACTAACTAATATATTTACTATGAGCAATTGTGATGTCAGGGTTCTCTTGGGTGTAATTGGGTAGTTAGTTTGAAAGTTGTAATGATTGATTTATTATTTGATTATAGTGGATGATTGCATGTCCATGGATATAATCCTATGTGCAAAAAATAAACCATGTAAATATTAGTGTTTTACATATTTACTTTGTTTCTTTTAGTTTATATGCTTTCGCGATACATAAATATTCCGATTAGAAACTAATCTGAACATACCTTTGACACAACAAAAAATATTTTTTCTCTATCAACTAGAGAGAATACTCTCTCTTATCTTTAGTAAATAAAATCACTTAGTTTTTATTTTTTATTTTTCTCTCATCATATACATTTCCTAGATAACGGAGAGACTGTTCTCTTTAAGTAACAAAAGAGAAATATTTGTTTATTGTATCTAATGTTCAGATCAGCTTTTAGTCGGAATATTCAATGAAGTCTTGTAAGAGGGATTTAGAGTGATATTAAATTAAAGTTTGAACATTCTTTTAATGGAAATTGAAATTAAAAAATAATAATAAAATAACCTCAAAATTGAGTAACGATAAGCCATTTATTGTTATGTAACTGAGCAACGATAAGCCATTTATTGTTATATAAGCAGACCTCGTTAATATGAGCAAAGTATATGAGAAATAGAATTTAGTTTTATGTTCTAAAAAACGCGATTTTTATCTGATATCAAACTTGGATTCTAAACTTGTGGAGCTAAGTTAGCGATAAAACACTCGCTAATTTTTAAAAATTGGTTTTTATTATTTTAGAAATTTAAAGCAATATTTTAAAAAAAAATTCAAATAGGAATAACCTATCATAATTATTTTGTCCAAAACATGGATGTTACGTTTATGGAGCAAAGTTGAAAAAAAATAAATGGCTACTGGTTGTCGAGATCGATAAATCAGCTTCTAATATGAGGACATGTCATTCAAAGAAATCAAAATCGCGTCATTGTTTTTACAGGGACTAGCAGCATTACCAGTCCCGAATTCAATCTCTGGCTTGGTAATATAATTTTTTTATTTAATTTTAATTAAAATTTATCCATTTTATAATACAATTTTTTAACACCCGTATTCATTCATTTCATTCATTTTAATTTCTGCTCTTCTTTGGCATGGTCTGGCTGCATTATTAGCGCGTCCCACTAAGCACGATGGACGGGTGAAAGAGAAATCTAATCAATACACTGGTGTTTTCTTCTTTATGTCCAAATTTACTATAAATGTACGAGGATATGGCTGTCGAAGCTCAAAAGCTCCAGCATTTTCTATTCCTTCCAACAATATGGAAAACAGAAGATGCAAAATATTGCCAACCATGTTGTTTATGTCCCTCTTTATCCTCACTTCTATGTTTAGCCCCTCTCTAGTCATCGTTGAGTCATTGATCACTCCTTCAACCAGTAATGGATATGTGAATGAAGAAAGCGTCTTCGAGACTTATATTGTCCTCTTAAAGCAACCAGAAGGAGAATTGTTCACAGAGTCCAAAGATTTAGAAAGCTGGTATCGATCATTTTTGCCAGCTGACACTTTAAACTCAAACCAACCACGTTTGCTTCACTGCTATCGCCATGTGGTTACTGGGTTTGCTGCAAAACTTACAGCAGACGAAGCAAAGGCAATGGAAATGAGGGAAGAGTTGCTGTTAGCCCGGCCTCAGAGGATGGTGCCTCTACACACGACCCACACGCCAAGCTTTTTGGGTCTGCAGCAAAATTTAGGATTTTGGAATTCTTCGAATTACGGCGAAGGAGTGATTATTGGAGTTGTGGACAGTGGAATAGCGCCTGATCACCCTTCATTCAGCGGTAAAGGAATGCCTCCTCCGCCAGCAAAATGGAAAGGGAAATGTGAGTTCAATGCAACACTGTGCAACAACAAGCTTATTGGTTTGAGAAAATTCGACGCCACCAGTAATGACATTTTGGACAGGGTTCAGCATGGGACACACACTGCTAGCACAGCAGCTGGAAGTCCTGTGAAAGGTGCCAATTTGTTTGGGCAGGCCAATGGCACTGCAATTGGCATGGCACCTTTAGCCCACGTGGCAATGTACAAAGTTTCTGCCAGAGGTAACAAGGCCGGCGAGAGTGAGATACTGGCTGCAATGGACGCTGCCATCGATGATGGAGTTGATGTGCTTTCACTTTCCCTTGGTCTTGGTTCTCATCCTTTCTATGATGATGCCATTGCAACTGGAGCATTTGCTGCTATTCACAAGGGGATATTTGTCAGCTGCTCAGCAGGAAATAAAGGGCCTCTTTATGGAACTTTGTCAAATGAGGCACCATGGATTCTAACTGTAGGAGCAAGCACTGTGGACAGAGAAATACGAGCAACAGTGTTGCTTGGAAATAATAAAGAGCTAAATGGCGAATCTCTTATTCAGCCAAAACATTTTACTTCATCATCACTGCCACTTGTTTATGCATCCTGCAAAAATGGATCATTGAAAAATGTTGATGTCAAAGGCAAGATAGTGTTCTGTGAAGGAGGGTCTGAAACAGTTTCCAAAGGCAAAGAGGTGAAAAGAAATGGAGGCGCTGCCATGATTGTAATGAATTATGAGTATCAAGGCTCTGTTATCGTGCTTGATTCTGAACATCATGTGCTCCCTGCATCACGTGTGAGTTACATGGCAGGCTTGGCAATTAAAGCCTATATAAACTCTACATCGTCGCCGACTGCTACAATCTTGTTTAAAGGAACCGTAACTGGTGTACCGGCTGCTCCTCAAGTGGCCTGGTTTTCCTCGAGGGGTCCTAGCATCGCGAGTCCAGGGATCTTGAAACCTGACATTATAGGCCCTGGTGTGAACATTTTAGCTGCCTATCCAGTTTCAGATGATCATACTACCAACAGGTTTGGTATGATCTCTGGTACCTCAATGTCCTGCCCTCATCTTAGTGGCATTGCTGCTCTACTCAAAAGTGCCCACCCAAACTGGTCACCTGCTGCTATAAAATCTGCCATCATGACCACTGCTTCTTTGTATAATCTTGCAGGCAAGCCTATTCCTGAACAAAGAAAGTATCGTCCGGCTATTGTCTTTGACATCGGTGCAGGCCATGTGAACCCATCAAGAGCAAGTGATCCAGGGCTTATTTATGACCTCAAACCTGATGATTACGTTCCTTACTTATGTGGTCTTGGTTATTCTGACAAACATGTAGGGCTTATAGTGAAGCGCAAAGTGAAGTGCTCAAATGATTCAAGCATTCCTGAAGCTCAGCTGAATTACCCTTCATTTTCTATCGAATTGGGATCTACTCCACAGATATATTCAAGAACAATTACAAACGTTGGCAAGCCCAACTCAGTCTACTCTCTTCACATCTCTTCACCTAAAGGCGTACGTGTTAAGGTAACACCTCACAGGATTAGTTTCAGTGGGCTGAACCAGAAAGCTACATACTCTGTAACATTTACCAGAAGTGGGAATGCTAGAAGATCTTTTGCTCAGGGATACCTGAAATGGGTGGCTGATGGATATAGTGTTGGAAACCCAATTGCTGTCTTATTTAAATAGGCAGGCATAAATGTAATTGGATATGGATATGAAGTTATGTGTGGAAACTTTACTCTGCTTCTGAAAGAGGGGAAAGTTTCATATCAACTATCTCATCAATAAAGTTATTTCATAATCTCAAACTAGTTAAAGTAATGATTCTAATAAAATAAAACAATGAAGAATGCTATATATACATATATCATGTATCATTACTAAACTTTTAATCTCAATTTGCAGCTAAAAATGGGCACTCCAGAAATATCTTGGAAGCCTTGATGTCTAGCCACAATTACTATTCTCGGTGATGCAAATGAAAGTCTAGCGTCACTCAATATAAAGCTTATGGATATTCTGTATTTTATGGTAGTATTAGAAGAGGCGGATCCACATGCTAGGATGCAAACCTTTTCTTATAACTCTCACTTATAAGTTTATTGATATATTATCAAAGTCTTTCAAGTGAAAAAATTGAGAGTTAGAATTTTGATCGCTCTCATTTATTAATTAAATATTCAAACACAAGATAAAATGGATATATGTTTGTTCGCACTTAAACTTTAGTGGGAATTTGCGGGTGAGGTTGTGTTAGAGATAGTGGCCCTCACCCCAATGAACATTTGTGTATAGCGTATTTATAGAGAGCTCTCACGTTAAATAGTCACTATTGTGAAACTTTTTTATTTGGAAGAAAGAGATTTATATAGGGATGCAATTGCCCAAATCACAATTCATTTTGATGTTGGGATGAATTACTATGAGGTCTCTAGCATTTGCTATAATTCATTAGTTAGTCCTTTTATTTTGACAATTATATTAAAAAGCCCCTATAATTTAATTCCATCTATTAAAAGGAATATCCATCTATTTTCTTATACTTCGTCATTAGTCAATGTAGAGAGTTTTTTAAAAATATCCATAAACTTTCAAAATTTTCATTTCCATGAAACCACAGTATCTACTTTCTATTTTTCTCTCTCTCATATTCTTTTATTTCAAATAATTATACAATATAGCAGTAATTCCATATATGATATCTTAAATCGAATGGTAAGCCAATAAAGAGCAAATATGTGTACACAAATAGACCCTACAAAATTTTAATTACCAAATAAGCATCAAACAGTTTTTATTTTCTTCGAAATTTAATAGTTAAATTTGTATATACGTAGAATTCTTATTGACTTATCATTCGGTGCAATATAATAATAATTTTATAATATAATTTCTCCTTTTCTTTCTCACCATTTCTCTCTTCCTCTCTTTTCTCTCCTATACCATTTCTCTCTCCCTTTCTCTTTCTCTATCTTACCCTTTCTTCTCGGTCTCTCTTTTACCCTCTCTTTGCTATCTCTCAAACACTCTTTTCACTCCACCATTTCTCTCTCCCACTCTCTCACCTTCTCTTCTCTTTGTCTCCCTCTTATGAGAACACAATAAACTAGGAAAACAAGAATTTTGTATTTTACATCATCACCTTACATGTACGCATAAGGATATTTATATACAAGAAGAATGCCTAAATAATAACATCTAGGGTGAATGACTAAAATGAAACAAAACAATCCAAAATTAAGACACGGTAGAATTTAACCTGAGTAAGATAGATTTTTCCATGGATACGGCCGATCCTTCATGGCAAACGAGAATGCTAGAAAATGAAAGTGGAAAAGTGCTGATGACTATGGATTGGCTACTTTATCTCTCCAATTTCTCTCTCATTCTTCTTTTGGTATAAATACGGTTAAGAAAATATAATTCAAAATACAAAGACACCAAATTTGAAGTGGTTCAACGTAAGTCTACTTCACATATAAATCTTATATTATAAGAAAAATAATTATAAACATTAAATATTTTTCTCGCTCACTAATCACTTAAAACCCTCTATCCAATTACACCCAAAATTTTACAAAAGATGTAATGCCTATTTGGCATTAAGATTGGAATTGCTATTAAAAAAATATTTTTTTAAATGTATTAGTTAGAGAGTATTAAAAAATAATTTAAATTAAATTTGAATTGCAACTGGCACAAATTGTAATTCTTTAATATATTTTGTTTTTATTTCCAAGGATATAAATCAAGACCAACTTTTGACGCTTTCAGATCTTCATGGTAAGTAATTCTAGAATTCTTTAGTACTAAGAATCCAAGTCACCATTAACAAATACTATCATCTCTGTAACAAGAGGCAATTACAAGACTAGGCTCTCGTTTTTCAGAGACTAGTGGTAGGTGGGAAGGGATCAGGGGATTGATTGTTCTATCTTTGAACCACATCCGTTCATCGGCAATGATAAATTCTTCAGAAATAAATGGTTGAAATAAACCTATGATTTAAGCGTGAACAAAGATTTCTGCAAATAATATTTCCATTTGCCCACCATGCAATTGGGTACCTAACCTGAGGGAGCTTGAGTCTCTAGGCTTGTTATTTATAAGCGAGAAAAATCATGACTCAAATCTCTTAAACAAAGAATTTGCATTTCTAACAAAAAACAAAGGTTCAGTAGCTCAAAATTAAAAACTATTGGATTACTTAATTTTCATTTTGCTAAATTAAAGATTTTTTTTTATCGAATATATATAGTGGTTACAAGTATAATATGATTAAATAATCAAATTAATTTTAAAGAACTGGCCAAATCAAAGTACATTTTAAATAAACAATCAATAGATATGGATAATAACAGCATAATAAATAAAAACTACAATAAATAAAACTATATGGTGACACCATAACATCAATTGGTTTATTAGGATACATATTTTTCAAGAATCACACAATCCAAAACAAGTCACCAAAAGGGATCCATCAAGTATACTTCCATTGAAATTTTAGTTTCTGCTTTTCTTCGGCATGGACTGACTGCATTATTAGCGAGTCCCACTAAGCACGATGGACGGGGTTAAAGAGAGATCTAACCAACACACCAGTGTTTTCTTTGTGTCCAAATTTGCTATAAATGTACTTGGATATGGCTGTCGAAGCTCATAAGCTCCAGCATTTTCTATTCCTTCCAACAATATGGAAAACAGAAGATGCAAAATATTGCCGACCACGTTGTTTATGTCCCTCTTTATCCTCAATTCTATGGTTGGCTCCTCTCTAGCCATCGCTGAGCCACTGGTAACTTCTTCAACCGGTAATGCATATGTGAATGAAGAAAGTGACTTGGAGACTTACATTGTCCTCTTAAAGCAACAAGAAGGAGAATTGTTCGCGGAGTCCAAAGATTTAGAAAGCTGGTATCGATCATTTTTGCCAGCTGACACTTTAAACTCAAACCAACCACGTTTGCTTCACTACTATCGCCATGTAGTTATTGGGTTTGCTGCAAAAGTTACAGCAGATGAAGCAAAGGCAATGGAAATGAGGGAAGAGTTGGTGTTAGCCAGGCCTTAGAGGATGGTGCCTCTGCACACGACCCCACACACCTAGCTTTTTGGGTCTCCAGCAAAATTTAGGATTTTGGAAATCTTTGAATTATGGCAAAGGAGTGATTATTGGAGTCGAGGACAGTGGAATAGCTCCTGATCACCCTTCATTTAGCGGTCAAGGAATGCCTCCTCCGCCAGCAAAATGGAAAGGGAAATGTGAGTTCAATGCAACACTATGCAACAACAAGCTTTTATTGGTTTGAGAAAGGCACCGGTAATGACATGTTGGACAGGGATCAGCATGGGACACACACTGCTGGCACAGCCGCTGGAAGTCCTGTGAAAGGTGCCATTTTGTTTGGGCAGGCCAATGGCACTGCAATTGGCATGGCACCATTAGCCCACCTGGCAATGTACAAAGTTTCTGCCAGAGGTATTAAGGCCGGCGAGAGTGAGATACAGGCTGCAACGGACGCTGCCATCGATGATGGAGTTGATGTGCTTCCACTTTCCCTTGGTCTTGATTCTTATACTTTCTATGACGATGTAGTTGCAATTGGAGCGTATGCTGCTATTCAAAAGGGGATATTCTTCAGCTGCTCAACAGGAAATTCTGGGCAATCCTATAGATCTTTATCAAATGAGGCACCATGGATTCTAACTGTAGGAGCAAGCACTCTGGACAGAGAAATAAGAGCAACAGTGTTGCTGGGAAATAATACAGAGCTAAATGGCGAATATCTTTTTCAGCCAAAAGATTTTCCTTCATCATTACTGCCACTTGTTTATGCAGGTGCAAATGGTAATGCATCATCTGCATCCCGCCAAAAAGGATCATTGAGAGTTGTTGATGTCAAAGGCAAGATAGTGTTGTGGGAAGGAGGGCCAGAAACTGTTTCCAAAGGCAAAGAAGTGAAAAGAAACGGAGGCTCTACCATGATTGTAATGAATTATGAGAATGAAGGCTTTGTTATTGCACTTGACCTTGATAACCGTGTGCTTCCTGCAACACGCGAGTTACAAGGCAGGCTTGGCAATTAAAGCCTATATAAACTCTACATCGTCGCCAACTGCGACAATAACTGTAACTGGTGTACCGGCTGCTCCTCAAGTGGCCTGGTTTTCCTCGAGAGGTCCTAGCATTGCAAGTCCTGGGATCTTGAAACCTGACATTATAGGCCCCGGTGTGAACATTTTAGCTGCTTATCCAGTTTCAGTTGACCATACTACTAACAGGTTTGGCATGATCTCTGGTACCTGAATGTCCTGCCCTCATCTTAGTGGCATTGCTGCTCTACTCAAAAGTGCGCACCCAAACTGGTCATCTGCTGCTATAAAATCTGCCATCATGACCACCGCTTATTTATATAACCTTGGAGGCAAGCCTATTTCTGAACATACAGAGTTTCTTCCAGCTAATGTCTTTGACATTGGTGCAGGCCATGTGAACCCATCAAAAGCAATCCAGGCCTTATTTATGACTTCAAACCCGATGATTACGTTCCTTACTTATGTGGTCTTGGTTATTCTGACAAACATGTGGGATTTATAGTGAAGCGCACAGTGAAGTGCTCAAATGATTCAAGCATTCCTGAAGCTCAGCTGAATTACCCTTCATTTTCTTTCGAATTGGGATCTACTCCGCAGACATATACAAGAACAATTACAAATGTTGGCAAGCCCAACTCAGTTTACTCCCTTGACATCTCTTCACCTGAAGGAGTACATGTTATGGTAACTCCTCATAGGATTAGTTTCAGTAGGCTGAACGAGAAAGCTACATACTCTGTAACATTTAGCCGAAGTGGGAACGCTAGTATATATTTTGCTCAGGGATACCTAAATTGGATGGCTGATGGATATAGGGTTGAAAGTCCAATTGCGGTCTTATTTAAATAGGCAGGCGCAAAAGTAATTGTTTATGGATATGGAGTATGTGGATACTTTCTTCTGAAGGAGGGGAAATCTTCATATCAACTATCTCATCAATAAAGTTAACTAGTTAATTTATGATTCTGATAAAATAAAACAATGTAGACGATAATGCAAAATTTGTATCTTTCCAACTAAATGATATAAAATTAACTTATATATATATATATATACACACACAAAAACGATGTCAATTTGCCAGAATGACCAACAAGTGTTGAGTGGAATAGTAAGGATCACTACACTCGCAAAGGAAGAAAGAATTCAGGTCTAATTTTTTAAGAAAATATTATTAAGAAAAGTAACCATGAGTTAAATGGAGGGATACTGTGATATATTCAAAAAAATTTGCCATGTGAATAATTTAATTGTTTAGAATGCTTTGTCAAAAATTCTTAAACAATAAGTAAAGGCCACAACAATCCTTTTTCTTTTTTTTCAGAAAAAATCTCTAGTTTTTTTATTATTATTAATACTTACCTGGCCTAAACTGATTGATTTAATGTCTTTAATTGATATATATATATATATATATATTATTTAATTGTATATCTTATTTTTAATGATATCTTTAAATATTTATTTATTTCATAAAAAAAAATAGATAATCATAGACTGTTATCATTATGTTATATCATACACAACTGTTTTTGTTACTCACAAGTGCAACCACAATTTAAAACATGCTTCTCAAATATCAATTTCCAAACACCGCTCAGAAAACTATCCCACCCACCCATCCAATAGTAAACACACATGACAGCTATAAAGTATCCCAAGAAATAGTTAATGTAATTTGTCCACAAAGACTATTACATATATTTCCTTGCATTGTATATTGCCTAAAAGACAATTTAAGGACAACAAGTTGACTTATGATGAAAGTTTAAATTGGCAACAAGGCACAGAAAAAGGAAGAAAAATAACCGTTCATTGTAAGAGAGAGAGAGAACTAGACAAAACTCTAAAAAGATTTAGCCGCGCACACAATAAATTTAATCAAGACATCAATAGATTAATATCACTCCCTTTTGATGCATGCCTTTTTCTCTTGCTCCACCAAATTTAGCATCCCATTCCTTTATTTGTTAATCTCAAGCATTTGTCTTTTCTTTTTCTTTTTATATACCTATAATCAAAGAAGAAAATAACAATCAAACTTTGAGAAAAAACTTCAACTAAAATTATATGCAATCAATATGAACAAAACTTAAAAGAAATGACAAAAAGAAAGGATATCAAATTTTTTTGCTTGGGTTGCCTCCCAAAAGCGCCTATTTTAAGTCTTTAGTTTAACCATTTCTCTCTCTTCATGGAGTTTTAAACACAGATTTGTCTTCCTTGTTAACAGCTGTTCTAGTGAACTTATATTTTCATTTCTTTCCATCAATAGTTAAAACACCTGTTATTTTATTCAACATTCCTATTCCACCTTGAAAATATTTCATTTGAAGTTTAGGAGAAAAAGATTTGAGTTTAACCTTTGGAACCTTAAACTGAGATTGAAGCTTTTTATATTCATCTTGCTTAAACTCAATTTTATCTTGCACTTTTTTAACAATATCAATCATTTGTGTAAAATCCTTCTCAACACTAACTTTATCAAAATCATTCAATTTAGGCTCACTAAACAAATTACTCAAGCTCTCATCAATAACTTCTATTCTAAAGCATTGATCATTTTCCATGGAAAATTTAGAGTACTAGAGACATTAAATTTTACCTCTTCATGCCCAAGTCAGTGTACCTTTATGAACATCAATTAGAGCCTTACTAGTTGCAAGGAATGGTCGCCCAAGAATTAGATGTACCTCTTTTTCCTCCACCATGTCTAATACAACAAAATCCACAAGAAAGATGAATTTGTTGACTTTTACGAGCACATTCTCTACTATGCACCTTGGCATCATCACAGAATGGTCTGCTAATTATAGAGAAATAGTAGTGGGTTTGACCTCTCCTAGTCCTAGTTTCCTGGAAACAGAATAAGGCATAAGATTAATAGTTGCACCAAGATCACACAATGCTTTATCAAATTCACAATTGCCTATTTTATAAGGGATAGTGAAACTACTTGGATCTTTAGACTTCAAAGGCAATTTGTTTAGGATAATGGCACTGCACTCCTTATTAAGCATCACTTTCTCATAATCCTCTAACCTTCTTTTCTTGGACAAATTCTCCTTAAGAAACTTGACATAATTGGACATCTATGCCAATGCTTCTGTAAAAGATAAGCTGATATGCAACTTTTTAAACACCTCCAAGAATTTCAAAAAATTTTTATCCTCTTGGTGTTGCTTGAGTCTCTGTGGAAATGGTATAGGAGGTATATAAGGCTTTAATGGCTCTAAGACTTTCTCCTTTCAACTTCCCTTCTTCCTTCTTCTTATCATCAACAGCTTTTTTTCAACTTTCTTTCCCTTCTCTTTCTTTTACGGTTCCTCCAATTGCTTCCCACTTCTCAAATTAATTGCATTGCACTGCTCTTTGGGGTTAGTCTTTATGTTACTAGGAAAATTACCTGGATTCCTTTCAGATAGCATGCTAGCTATTTGCCCCATTTGCACCTCTAAGTTCTTTAGAGCAGCTTGTTGATTTTGTAATGTCAAACTTTGATTTTGAAAGTTCATCCTAGTCTCATTCATGTAATTCTCAATTGTCTTAGCCATATTTGCCACAATATCTTCCAAACTTTGTTTCTTCTCTGATTGTGAAAAACTACGTGGCGCTCTGTTCTAGTAGTTAAGCTACTGTTGTTGTCCTCCCCATAAAAAATTTGGGTGATTCTTCCAAGAAGGATTATAAGTGTCAAAATATGGGTTGTTCTATTGTCTTCTAGGATTGCCTACATATTGAGCTTGCTCTTGCATTGGTTGGAAAAAAGACTCATCAATATAACAGTCCCTTATTGCATGTGGCCCAGCATAGTTCTCATATACAGGTGCTCTAGTGCTAATGGTAGCTGCATTCACTAATATCTGGTCAAGCCTTCTAGAAATGGAATCAATTTTGGCATTCAGTGTGGTAATGGAGTCAACCTCATAAATTCCAGCAACTCTACTTGTTGTGTTCCTCTCATTGAGCCATTGATAGCAATTATCTGCCAACTCTTACATCAATTCATTACCATCATCAATTGATCTGCTCAATAGAGATCCTCCTGCTGCAGAGTCTATATTGCTTCTAGTATGACCATTTAACCCATTGTAGAAACTTTGAATCAACAACCACTTAGGTAGTCCATGGTGTGGACACTTTCTCACCAAATCCTTGAATCTATCCCAGGCTTCATAAAGTGTCTCCATATCCATCTAAGTAAACATTTGGATATCATTTTTTAGCTTCACAATCTTAGCTAGAGGGAAAAACTTTGCCATGAGCTTTTCTGCCAAATCCTCCCATGTAGTGATAGACCCAATAGGTAAAGAATTCAACCATGCTCTTGCTCTATCCCTTAGTGAGAATGAGAAGAGTCTCAATCTAATGGCATCATCCGATGCTCCATTAAACTTCAATGTGTCACAAATCATGAGAAAACTCTCCAGATGAACATTAGGATCCTCATTTTCAGTCCCTCTAAATTGGCATGCAATTTAAACTATTTGAATAAGAGCAAGCTTGTGAAAACCCATATACAATTATTATTTATTAATATTTTATTTTATTTTAATTAGCTAACAATAATTTAATATATTTATAAAATATATATATATATATATTTTATTGGATGGTCTGCTTATTTATTTTTAGATATATATATATATATATTATTTTTGAAATTAAATATATATCTGCAATCTGAACAACCCAGTTCAATAATAACTCTATTTCCATTCTACACCTAATAGAACTCTTGAAATATATATATACCCTAATCATCTCTTCTGCTAAACTTTGCTCTCAAAACCTGTTTGTCACCTCCTTTTTCTATCAAATACTCTCAACAGGTATTTTTATTATCTTTTAAATTATTATTATATATGTACATATATATACATATAAATATAAAAATTTACTATTTATAATCTGATGTGTGCAGAAAATCCCTAAATTTTTACTTCTCTATTCATCACCTTCGATTCTGTTTTCAAGGTAAAAATTATCATTCTTTATTCAATAATGGGTGAATTTGATTTTATTTTCTTTCCTCGATTTGTTACAACTACTCTAGAAATTTATTTTTTTTCCTTTGATCATTGGTATTGAATTGGGTTGATCATGATTACTGTGAGATAATAACCTTCAATTTAGATTATATATATATATAAACCTTCGTCACCCTGTTCATCGAATTCTGTCCACTGAACTCGTCCCCCTGATCATTCCTATATATATATATATATATATATATATATATATATATATATATATATATATATATATATATATATATATATATATATATATATGTATATATATATATATATATATATATATTAAAAATCATTTTATTTTACTGTTATTTAATATTTCTCTTTAATACTTTGGGTGTGCAGGAGATTCGAATATTCAATCAGCCAATTGAAATTGTCTCTCTTCCATTGAAAATAACTATTGTCTTGGAGGTTCCAGGTGAGTGGTAATTATAGTACATGGCACCGTTTTTGTCCCTTTAAAAATTTCTTAGCATTAAGTTTGTTATTAAATGAAATTTTAAATCAATATTTTAACAATGATTTTATATGTGATTTTCTAGAGTTTTATTTTATTATTAAATTTTATCTCGATTTTGATTAAATAATTGATTTTGCCAACTATCTCTGCATTAGACCCATTAGGATTCTGGGAACAGGCCTTTAATATATTTATATTGATTGATATTTGACTATAAAATTTATCAATGTGTTACTGAATTGATTTGAGATTGATTTGATTTTATTGAATTGATTTGAGATTGATTTGATTTTATTGACTCTCTGAAACTATTGAAATACACTATTGGAATTGCACTATCAGTTATTATTTGCTATCTGAAATTTTTTATTGATATTGATTGATTTGTACAAATTGATATTCTATTTTGAATTGGTACCTGTGCCCAGTATCTGTTTCTGTTATCTGGCCCCGCCGTGTGGACTATCACGGTATTAGGTTGCATTATCGAGTTATGCATCATTGCAGTTTATGGCTTGCATTAGTATCATATGCATTGATATCTGTGAAGGAGGAGGAAGGTATCAAATATCCGGTAGCGCGCTTACCATCTGGCCTTTGGTGATGTGGGGTATCATCACCCTGGTGCACTGTACCATAAAATTTTTATTGAATAAATTTATTTTATATATATGTTTTATGAAATTATTTTATTAATGATTTTGACAGTATGAGCATGATTTTATTGAATAGAAAATTTATTGTGAAATTAATCAAGCGTCTGCCTGTTCCTATTCCATTGTGTGCTATAATTATCATTCACTGAGCATCTAGCTCAAACCACGTTTTCTCATGCATTATCTATTTCGATCAAGAGAATCTGTGGTGATCCAAATATTCAGTCCATTTTCTGGAGAGGGACAACTTTGATTTGTTCTCATGGTATGCCCGAACTCGTGTTTTCTCGGGCTAATAATTAGTTTGGTTTATTGAACAGTTTAAGTTTTTATTGAAATCTGTAGAGACTCCGCAGTTTACTTATGGGATATTTATGATGTTTATTCAGCATTTTGTTTATTTGAATTTTATCTATTTTTGGGATTAGTAAGTGACAATATATTCATTCAAGATACTCTGATAAGGCTTGCATGATTTAAGAATACTTAAATTATGCGCCGGTCACGGTTCAGAATTTTGGGTCGTGATAAAGTTGGTATCAGAGCTCGGTTGAGGTCTAGTAAACTTGCGGAGTATAGGATCCTTAACGTCTTTTCAGTTTATCATTACTTCAGATATCTGCGTCCTTCGTACTTTTTTGCCTGTCTTAATATGGCTCACATTTTCAAATTTAATGCTTGTTTATTAAAATGAATAGGTGCCTGGGTCTATTAGACGTAAGAGGAGAACTAAGGCCAAGGGTCTTAATGGTGCAAGCCTTGATCCAACAGGGGAGGTACCACCTCAAACTATTAATCAGACATCTGAACAAATGCCTAAGGCTAAGACTGGGGCACAACCATTCCTTTGTTTCTCCATACTTTTTCACGATATTTAGTACACCACCTACTTTGTTAGAGTGTCCTTTATCTGTATCAACACCTATGGGGGATGCAATAGACACTGATATGGTGTATAGGGGATGTATAGTTCACATTGGAGATAGAGAATTAGCTGCAGATCTTATTTCTTTGGATATGTTTGAGTTTGATGTGATTTTAGGCATGGATTCGTTAGCCACTTATCACGTTTCATTGGATTGTCATAATAAAGTTGTACTCTTTAAAATTCCTGGGGAGGCAGAATTTCAATTTCAGGGAGATCGCAGTATAGCCTCTAGTGATCTTATCTCCATAGTGAGTGCTAGACGATTATTGCGAAAGAGGTGTAAAGGGTATCTAGCTTATGTTAGAGATGTTCAAGTAGAAGGTGCAGGTTTGGAGAATGTTATAGTAGTTAAGGAGTTTCCTGATGTGTTTCCAGAAGATTTATCAGGTTTACCCTCGGAGTGAGAGGTAGAGTTTGGTATAGACTTAGTTCCTGGAACTGAGTCCATATATATGCCACCTTCTCGTATGGCACCCGTAGAACTTAAGGAGTTGAAGGAGCAACTACAGGACCTACTAGATAAGGGGTTTATTCGCCCTAGTGTTTCTCCATGGGATGCTCCTGTGTTATTTGTACGGAAAAAGAATGGGTCTTTGAGAATGTGTATTGATTATAGGCAATTGAATAAGGTAATTGTGCGTAATAAGTATCCTCTTCCATGCATAGATGACCTGTTTGACCAACTTCAAGGTGCAAAGTATTTTTCCAAGATTGATCTTCGATCTGGGTATCATCAATTGAGGGTCAAGAAAGAAGACATACTCAAGACAGCCTTTAGGACTAGGTATGGACACTATGAATTTCTTGTAATGTCTTTTGGTCTTACCAATGCTCCGGCCGCTTTTATGGATCTCATGAATAGAGTTTTAAGCCTTTCTTAGATCAATTTGTTATAGTGTTCATCGATGACATTCTAGTGTACTCAAAGAGTATGGAGGAGCATGAACAGCATTTGAGAATTGTCCTTCAGACCTTACAAGAACACAAGCTATATGCCAAGTTCTCAAAATGTGAGTTCTGGTTAGATAGTGTGGCTTTCCTAGGCCATACAGTATCGAAGGATGGGGTGTGCATTGATAAGAAGAAAGTTGAGGCAGTGCTTCATTGGCCTAGACCCACAACTGTGTCAGAGATTCGTAGTTTCTTGGGTTTAGCAGGGTATTATAGACGGTTTGTTCAAGACTTCTCTCGTATTGCAGCACCTTTAACTAAGTTGACACAGAAGAATGTGAAATTTCAGTGGTCTGAGGCTTGTGAAAAAGTTTTCAGAGCTTAAGACTCGTTTAACTCTGACAAAGACTGTTAGCCCTTCCATCTGGATCAGGGGGTTATGTAGTATATTGTGATGCTTCTAGGATTGGTTTAGGATGTGTTTTGATGCAGCATGGACGGGTTATTGCATATGCTTCTCGTCAGTTGAAAAGACACGAGCAAAATTATCCAACTCATGATTTGGAAATGGCTGCAGTAATTTTTGCTTTGAAAATCTGGAGGCACTATCTATATGGTGAGACTTGTGAAATCTTCACTGACCACAAAAGTCTCAAATACATATTTGACCAACGTGATCTTAGTCTTAGGCAAAGGAGATGGGTAGAATTGCTGAAGGATTATGACTGCACTATACAGTATCATCCTGGAAAAGCTAATGTAGTGGCTGATGCTCTAAGCAGGAAGTCTTCTGGTAGTTTAGCCCATATATCTACCAAAATGAGGCCTTTGATTGGTGAATTACATGAGTTGCTAGATCAGGGAGTAGAGTTTGAAATCATAGCTGGATCACTCTTAGCACATTTTCGAGTTAGGCCTATCTTGATTGATCGAATTAAGGCTGCTCAAAAGAGGGATTCTCAGCTGTGTGAGATTATAGATAATATTCATCAAGGCCAAGCTCAAGGATTCATGTTGAATGATGATGGAGTTCTTCATTATGGCACTAGACTTTGTGTCCCCAATGTTGATGAGTTGAGAAGAGAAATCATGGAGGAGGCACACCATTCTGCTTACACAGTACACCCAGGTTCAACTAAGATGTACCGTGATTTAAGGGAGTATTATTGGTGGGGTGGCATGAAGAGGGATGTTGTAGACTTTGTTGCTAAATGTTTGACTTGTCAGCAGGTTAAGGCAGAACATCAGAGACCATCTGGGTTACTTCAGCCATTGCCTATTCCCGAGTGGAAGTGGGAGCATATTGCCATGGACTTTGTTGTGGGTTTACCTAGTACACGAGGTGGTTACAATGCAATCAGGTGATAGTGACAGATTGACAAAATCTGCTCATTTCCTTCTTGTGAAGACTACATATGACTTTGCTAAACTTGCACAGTTGTATATAAACAAGATTGTTAGTCTTCATGGAGTTCCAGTTTCCATTGTCTCTGATCGTGGTACTCAGTTTACTTCTCGATTTTGGAAGAAATTCCAAGAAGCTTTAGGACACGAGTAGACTTTAGTACTACTTTTCACCCTCATACGGATGGACAGTCAGAAAGGACCATACAGACATTAGAGGACATGCTTCGTGCATGCGTTATGGATTTTGGTGGCTGTTGGGATCATCATTTGCCTTTAGTGGAGTTTGCTTATAATAACAGTTATCAGGCAAGTATAGAGATGGCTCCATATGAGGCATTATATGGTCGAAAGTGCAGGTCACTGGTTTGTTGGGATGAAGTTGGAGAAAGAAGGCTTACTATACCAGAGTTGATACAATTAACTTCAGAGAAGGTTCGACTAATTCGTGATCGACTTTTGACTGCTCAAAGTCGACAGAGAAGTTATGCTGATCCTAAGCGTAAAGATGTAGAATTTATGATTGGTGATCATGTATTTCTGAGAGTTTCCCCTATGAAAGGAATCATGAGGTTTGGGAAGAAAGGGAAGCTTAGCCCTCGTTTTGTTGGTCCATTTGAAATTTTGGAGAGAATTGGAGCAGTTGCTTACCGTTTAGCTCTTCCACCTGGTTTTGCACATGTACATCCAGTTTTCCATATTTCTATGCTTAGGAAGTATGTACCAGATCCATCTCATGTTTTACAACCTCAAACCATGCAATTTAGGGATGATATGTCATATGAGGAGCAACCATTAAAGATTTTAGATCGACAAATTAGGAAACTCCGGTCTAAGGAAGTGGCTTTGGTCAAAGTCTTGCGGCATAATCACTCAAGTAGTGAGGCCACATGGGAGGCAGAATCTGAAATGCGAGCCAAATATCCTCACTTATTTGATTCTTCAGGTTAGAATTTTGTCTATTCAAATTCGGGAACCGAATTTTTTTAAGGGGGGAAGTATGTGAAAACCCATATACAATTATTATTTATTATTATTATTTTATTTTATTTTAATTAGCTAACAATAATTTAATATATTTATAAAAATATATATATATATATATATATTTTATTGGATGGTCTGCTTATTTATTTTTAGATATATATATATATATTATTTTTGAAATTAAATATATATCTGCAATCTGAACAACCCAGTTCAATAATAACTCTATTTCCATTCTACACCTAATAGAACTCTTGAAATATATATATACCCTAATCATCTCTTCTGCTAAACTTTGCTCTCAAAACCTGTTTGTCACCTCCTTTTTCTATCAAATACTCTCAACAGGTATTTTCATTATCTTTTAAATTATTATTATATATGTACATATATATACATATAAATATAAAAATTTACTATTTATAATCTGATGTGTGCAGAAAATCCCTAAATTTTTACTTCTCTATTCATCACCTTCGATTCTGTTTTCAAGGTAAAAATTCTCATTCTTTATTCAATAATGGGTGAATTTGATTTTATTTTCTTTCCTCGATTTGTTACAACTACTCTAAAAATTTATTTTTTTTCCTTTGATCATTGGTATTGAATTGGGTTGATTATGATTACTGTGAGATAATAACCTTCAATTTAGATTTTATATATATATATATATATATATATATATATATATATATATATATATATATATATAAATCTGTTCATCGAATTCACGAATTCGTCCCTCTGTCATTCCTATATATATATATATATATATATATATATATATATATATATATATATATATATATATATTTGTTGGCGTGCGTCCTGCGTCCCTGTGCACCCCTGTGCGTGTGTGTGTATATATATATATATATATATATATATTAAAAATCATTTTATTTTACTGTTATTTAATATTTCTCTTTAATACTTTGGGTGTGTAGGAGATTCGAATATTCAATCAGCCAATTGAAATTGTCTCTCTTCCATTGAAAATAACTATTGTCTTGGAGGTTCCAGGTGAGTGGTAATTATAGTACATGGCACCGTTTTTGTTCCTTTAAAAATTTCTTAGCATTAAGTTTGTTATTAAATGAAATTTTAAATCAATATTTTAACAATGATTTTATATGTGATTTTCTAGAGTTTTATTTTATTATTGAATTTTATCTCGATTTTGATTAAATAATTGATTTTGCCAACTATCTCTGCATTAGACCTATTAGGATTCCGAGAACAGGCCTTTAATGTATTTATATTGATTAATATTTGAATATAAAATTTACCGATGTGTTACTGAATTGATTTGAGATTGATTTGATTTTATTGACTCTCTGAAACTATTGAAATACACTATTGGAATTGCACTATCAGTTATTATTTGCTATCTGAAATTTTTTATTGATATTGATTGATTTGTACAAATTGATTTTCTGTTTTGAATTGGTACCTGTGCCCAGTATCTATTTTTGTTATCTGGCCCCGCCGTGTGGACTATCACGGTATTAGGTTGCATCATTGCAGTTTATGGCTTGCATTAGTATCATATGCATTGATATCTGTGAAGGAGGAGGAAGGTATCTAATATCTGGTAGCGCGCTTACCATCTGGCCTTTGGTGATCTGGGATATCATCACCCTGGTGCACTATACCATAAAATTTTTATTGAATAAATTTATTTTATATATATATTTTATGAAATTATTTTATTAATGATTTTGACAGTATGAGCATGATTTTATTGAATAGAAAATTTATTGTGAAATTAATCAAGCGTCTGCCTGTTCCTATTCCATTGTGTGCTATAATTATCATTCACTGAGCATCTAGCTCAAACTACATTTTCTCTGTCTGTTATCTGTTTCAGATCAGTAGAATTCTACAGCTGATCCAAATATTTAGTCCATTTTCTGGAGAGGGACAACTTTGATTTGTTCTCATGGTATGCCCGAACTCGTGTTTTCTCGGGCTAATAATTAGTTTGGTTTATTGAACAGTTTAAGTTTTTATTGAAATCTGTAGAGACTCCGCAGTTTACTTATGGGATATTTATGATGTTTATTCAGCATTTTATTTATTTGAATTTTGTCTATTTTTGGGATTAGTAAGTGACAATATATTCATTCAAGATACTCTGATAAGGCTTGCATGATTTAAGAATACTTAAATTATGCGCCGGTCACGGTTCAGAATTTTGGGTCGTGACAAAGCTTTAGCTCAAAATTGTTAGCTTACACCGGAGGTCTTGTAATGCTCGATGTAGAACCAAACACCATTAGTCTAATGTAATCCTACAAAATCCTCATTTCTTGCCTTGGAACTTGTGCCCCCTGCAAAATCCTCATTTCTTGCCTTGGAACTTGTGCCTCTTTCTCATCATCCACCACTTCCTCAATCACTACTCTTGGATTCATGTCATCTATTTCAAAATTAACCTCTTTTTCAGCCTTCTTCCTTTCTCTAACTTATCTTCTGTTTGCTTTACAAGTTTTCTCAATTTCAGGATCAAATTGCAATGAGCTTGAGTCAACCAATCTTCTCATAAACCACTTGAAAATAACCAAAGCACAAACACAAATTAAAACCAATAAAGTAAAAATGCCTAGATTACCAATAAAATCAACTATTTTGATATTAAAGTTGTCAATCCTCGGCAACGATGCCAAAAACTTGATACTAATCCGAAAGTATACTAAATTACACAAGTAATAAAAAGTGAGTAAAGTATCATTCCCATGGAGATTGTCTTTAATTACTAAAATCTATATTAATTTTTCTAATATCTAGACTATTAAATCAGATTAAATTCAAGAAATTAAAATTGAACTAAAAAATAAAATTAACTAAAATTGGAAATTAACTAGGGACATTAATTTCACTTGACCCAATAATTCATCTCAATTAATTTTGTCTAATAATCACTTTAACTATCTTTACGAGGATAATAATCAGAAATTATCTAATAATTCCTTTTGGGCATTATCAAACCTTCTAATTAACAGAGGTAATTCCTATTTTTCAATAAGAGTTACTCAATTAATTAAAACATGAAGACAAAAATTATTGTAAAAACTCTATAGACCCAACTTTAATTTCCACTCTCAATTGAAAATCAAATGATGATTGCTATCAAAATCAAATTTATGGTCCTACTTTCCAGTCAAAATTATAAATCACAATTCATTCAAGCATCAATTATAATACTCAAAAACATTAAAATTAAGATAACAATCAATTGCAAGATAGAGAAAACTAAGTCAAAATAATGAAATTAAAATCGAGCTACATCAATACCCTAACTTAAAAATTTAGTCACTCATTTTCTCAATTTTCAACTCAAAATTAATAAAAGTAAATCCAAACGTCAAACTAACAAATGGGTTTCAAATAAAAGAAAAGAAAGAAAAGAATAAAAAGAATAAATTCTAAGTGTGTTTGATGAAAAATCCTTACTTTAGCATCAAAATGCTCCAAGAAAACTTCTCTAAATTCTTGTTCTTTCTAATAATGAAAATTTCTGGTGTGTTTAGGCGTTAAGAGGTTCTAAATCAGGTAAAAAAAAAATAAAAAATAAAAACTATATATATTTCTATAGTCGGCTGTGCAATGCAAGTCTTCCTTCTACAGGACGCACCGCCAAGTGTGCGCGGTACCAACTTCTCACGGGCTGGTGTGGTTTCTACTATCCCAATTGTTTTTTTTTTTGTTTTTTTTTTTCTTTTCCTTCTCTCGCCACTTGACTTCCAAACTATGGCCAAAGTTGTTTTTCCTGAACTACACCTGTTTGATCTTGACAAGTAAAGGCATGGCTCGGTTCATTTCTCATGCCAGATATAACACATGTTAATGGAAAGTTAATGCCTAAAAGTCAATAAACACAAAGTTATAAAATAGGCACATAAAGACAAAAAAACTTGCATGATGCTAAGAACATGGCCACATGAAGCCCAATTCATGGCCTTAAATGGATGCAATTTCATTAAATTTAATTAAAAATCAACTTTTAAAACATAAAATTAATAAAAGCAACTAAATCAACGTAAGCAATAGTAAATAAAATAAAGGCGTGCTAAAATCAATAAAATATAATAAAATGTCTTTAAAATTTTATATAAATTTGCACTACATCAACTTAATTGCTAGACAAATTCCTTACACAAAAGACAATGTTTTGATGGTTTTACTTTGTGGGTCGACCCTCTTAGTATAATGTTTGGTGTGTTTTGTATATTTTCGCATTAAACTAGTTGTTTGACCAGTAGTTTTATTTTTTTTATCTATAATATAATATATGTAAATGTATAAATGAGGGTAAACTTTTGAACGGTATTAACCTTATAAATTTATAGTATTATAAAAATAAATTAATTAATATAAATTAAAATTTTATTATAAATTTTAATTCTAATTTTATTATTACTTGAAAGTTGAATAGTATTATAATTAGAATTTTAATAAGACTAGGATTATATAAATATAATTTAATTAGAAAAAATAAAACCTATGCATTTTTTGGATAGTTTAATTTAGAAATTACGTGACTAATTATTGACAAAAGGCCATGCACATGTCACGGCAAACTTCCATTATTTTATATATTAATAATTAATAATGTAATTAGAATTAGCATAGACTTTTTCCTGAATTTTAAAATTGTATTCAAAGATTATAAATAGTAAAACTACAAAAATTTAAAAATATTAGTAAAATTTTCAAAAAAAATAATAGGAAAGGAATACGTAAAGGCCATTTGCTAAGGAGTTGGCTTTGCTCATTGATGACGGACTCTTGCCCATTACAGTCCCATGGAAAGAAAGAGGCAATGGAGGAAAAGAGCCTTAGGCTTAAAGCAGAAAAAGGACGTAAAATTTAAGAGGAAGAAATTTTTATCTATTGGTAAGAAGGCTCTTGTCTATGTAGTTAAAGACACCCTTTCTGGTGTAATAATTAAAATAGTAAATATATTGAGTTATAATTAGAGAAAACTAAGAGGATTAACTAATATATTTATTATGAGTAGTTATAATATCAGGATTCTCTTAAATATAATTGAGTAGTTAGTTAGGAGCTTGTAATGGTTGATTTATTATTTGATTATAGTGGATAACGGCATTCCCGTGAATATAGTCCTATGTGCAAAGAATGAATCACTTAAAAATTGATGTTTTGCATGTTTTGTTTTTTGTTAGTTTATATGCTTTTACAGTGCACAAATACTCCGATTATAAACTAATCTGGACATACCTTTGACACAACAAAAAATATTTTTTTCTTTATCAACTAAAGAGAATAGTCTCTCTTTATCTTCAATAAATAAATTCACTTATTTCTCAATTTTTTTCCTTTTATCATGTGCATTTCCTAGATGACAGAGAGACTTTTCTCTTTAGGTAACAAGAGAGAAATATTTGTTTATTGTATCTAATGTTCAAATTAGCTTTTAGTCAGAATATCCAATGAAATCTTGTGAGAGGGGCTTAGAGTGGTATTAAATTAAAGTTTGAATATTCTTTTAATGCAAATTGAAATTGAGGAATAATAATAAAATACCCTCAAAATTGAGCAACGATGGGGGAATTAAGCCAATTATTGTCATATAAACATACATTTTAATATGAATTGAGTATCTAAGAAATAGAATTCAATTTTAGTTTTAGGTTCTAAATATGGTGATTTTTATCTGATATCAAACTTGGATTCTAAACTTGTGGAGCTAAGTTAGCAAGATCAAGCACTATCTGATATAAAACTTGAATTCTAGACATGGATGTTACGCTTATGGAGCAAAGTTGAAAAAAATGTATGGCTACTGGTTAACGAGATCGATAAATCAGCTTCCACTATGAGGACATGTCATTCAAAGAAATCATAATCGCGTCATTGATTTCACAGGGACTGGTAGCATTACCAGTCCCGAGTCCAATCTCTGGCTCAATAGTATAATCTTTTTATATAATTTTAATTAAATTTATCGATTTTATAATACAACTTTTTAAAACCCCGTATTAATTCATTTCATTTCATTTTAATTTCCAAAGAAATTTTGACTTCTGCTCTTCTTTGGCATGGTCTGGCTGCATTATTAGCGAGTCCACTAAGCACGATGGACGGTTGAAAGAGAAATCTAATTTTCTTCTTTGTGTCCAAATTTACTATAAATGTACTTGGATATGGCTGTCGAAGCTCAAAAGCTCCAGCATTTTCTATTCCTTCCAACAATATGGAAAACAGAAGATGCAAAATATTGCCAACCATGTTGTTTATGTCCCTCTTTATCCTCACTTCTATGTTTAGCTCCTCTCTAGCCATCGCTGAGCCACTGATCACTCCTTCAACCAGTAATGCATATGTGAATGAAGAAAGTGACTTGGAGACTTATATTGTCCTCTTAAAGCAACCAGAAGGAGAATTGTTCACAGAGTCCAAAGATTTTGAAAGCTGGTATCGATCATTTTTGCCAGCTGACACTTTAAACTCAAACCAACCACGTTTGCTTCACTGCTATCGCCATGTGGTTACTGGGTTTGCTGCAAAACTTACAGCAGATGAAGCAAAGGCAATGGAAATGAGGGAAGAGTTGCTGTTAGCCCGGCCTCAGAGGATGGTGCCTCTACACACGACCCACACACCTAGCTTTTTGGGTCTCCAGCAAAATTTAGGATTTTGGAAATCTTCGAATTATGGCAAAGGAGTGATTATTGGAGTCGTGGACAGTGGAATAGCGAGTGATCACCCTTCTTTTAGCGGTAAAGGAATGCCTCCTCCGCCAGCAAAATGGAAAGGGAAATGTGAGTTCAACGCAACACTGTGCAACAACAAGCTTATTGGTTTGAGAAAATTCGACGCCACCAGTAATGACATGTTGGACAGGGAACAGCATGGGACACACACTGCTGGCACAGCAGCTGGAAGTCCGGTGAAAGGTGCCAATTTGTTTGGGCAGGCCAATGGCACTGCGATTGGCATGGCACCATTAGCCCACTTGGCAATGTACAAAGTTTCTGCCTTAGATAACAAGGCCGGCGAGAGTGAGATACTGGCTGCAATGGACGCTGCCATCGATGATGGAGTTGATGTGCTTTCACTTTCCCTTGGTCCTGGTTCTCATCCTTTCTATGATGATGCCATTGCAACTGGAGCATTTGCTGCTATTCGAAAGGGGATATTTGTCAGCTGCTCAGCAGGAAATGAAGGGCCTCTTCTTAGAACTTTGTCAAATGAGGCACCATGGATTCTAACTGTAGGAGCAAGCACGTTGGACAGAGAAATAAGAGCAACAGTGTTGCTGGGAAATAATAAAGAGCTACATGGCGAATCTCTTATTCAGCCAAAACATTTTCCTCCATCATCACTGCCACTTGTTTATGCATCCTGCGAAAATGGATCATTGAAAAATGTTGATGTCAAAGGCAAGATAGTGTTCTGTGAAGGAGGGTCTGAAACAGTTTCCGAAGGCAAAGAGGTGAAAAGAAAAGGAGGCGCTGCCATGATTGTAATGAATTATGAGTATCAAGGCTCTGTTATCACGCTTGATTATGAACATCATGTGCTCCCTGCATCACGTGTGAGTTACATGGCAGGCTTGGCAATTAAAGCCTATATAAACTCTACATCGTCGCCGACTGCTACATTCTTGTTTAAAGGAACTGTAACTGGTGTATCGGCTGCTCCTCAAGTGGCCTGGTTTTCCTCGAGAGGTCCTAGCATCGCAAGTCCTGGGATCTTGAAACCTGACATTATAGGCCCTGGTGTGAACATTTTAGCTGCCTATCCAGTTTCAGATGATCATACTACCAACAGGTTTGGTATGATCTCTGGTACCTCAATGTCCTGCCCTCATCTTAGTGGCATTGCTGCTCTACTCAAAAGTGCCCACCCAAACTGGTCACCAGCCGCTATAAAATCTGCCATCATGACCACTGCTTCTTTGTATAACCTTGGAGGCAAGCCTATTCCTGAACAAAGAAAGTATCTTCCGGCTACTGTCTTTGACATTGGTGCAGGCCATGTGAACCCATCAAGAGCAAGTGATCCAGGGCTTATTTATGACCTCAAACCTGATGATTACGTTCCTTACTTATGTGGTCTTGGTTATTCTGACAAACATGTAGGGCTAATAGTGAAGCGCAACGTGAAGTGCTCAAATGATTCAAGCATTCCTGAAGCTCAGCTGAATTACCCTTCATTTTCTATCGAATTGGGTTCTACTCCACAGATATATTCAAGAGCAGTTACAAACGTTGGCAAGCCCAACTCAGTCTACTCTCTTCTCATCTCTTCACCTAAAGGCGTACGTGTTAAGGTAACCCCTCACAGTATTAGTTTCAGTAGGCTGAACCAGAAAGCTACATACTCTGTAACATTTGCCAGAAGTGGGAATGCTAGAAGATCCTTTGCTCAGGGTTACCTGAAATGGGTGGCTGATGGATACAGTGTTGGAAGTCCAATTGCTGTCTTATTTAAATAGGCAGGCATAAATGTAATTGGCTATGGATATGAAGTATATGTGGAAACTTTACTCTGCTTCTGAAGGAGGGGAAAGTTTCATATTAACTATCTCAGCAATAAAGTTATTTCATAATCTCAAACTAGTTAAACTTATGATTCTAATAAAATAAAACAACGAAGACTATTATATATACATATATCATGAATCATTACTAAACTTTTAATCTCAATTTGCAGCTAAGAATGGGCAGTCCAGAAATATCTTGGAAGCCTTGGTGCCTAGCCGCAATTACTGTTCTCGGTGATGCAAATGAAAGTCTAGCGTCACTTAATATAAAGCTTATGGATATTCTGCATTTTATGGTAGTATCAGAAGAGGCGGATCGACATGTCAGGATGCAAACCTTTTCTTATTACCCTCACTTTAAGTTTCGGTTTTTAAATTGAGTAATTTATTGATATATTAAAAAATTGAGAATTAGGATTTTGATTGCTCTTATTTATTAATTAAATATTCAAACACAAGATAAAATAGACATATATTTATTCACAATTCAAATTTAGTGAGAATTTATATATGGGGTTGTGTTAGAGATAGTCGCTCTCGCCCCAGCGAATATTTTCATGTAGCATATTTTAGAGAGCTCTCAGGTTAAATATTCACTATTGCGAAGCTTTTTGATTTGGAGGAAAGAGATTTGTATAGGGATGCAATTGCACAAATCACAATTCATTTAGATGTTACAGTGAATTACTTTGAGGTCCCTAGCATTTGCTATAGTTCATTAGTTAGTCCTTATATTTTGACAGTTATATTTAAAAGTCCCTATAATTTAATTTTATCTATTAAAAAGAACATTCATATATTTTCTTATACTTCGCCTTTGGTCAATGAAAATAGTTTTTTAAAAAAATTCATAAACTTCTAAAATTTTCATTTGCATGAAACTATTGTATCTACTTTCTCTTTTCCTCTCCCTTTTTCCTCTCCCTCACCTTCTTTTATTTCAAATAATTTTACAGTATAGCTGTAATTCCATATATATAGTATTTTACATGAATGGTAAGCCAATGAAGAGTAAATATATATACACAAATGGTCTTTACAAAATTATAATTACTAAATAACCATTAAACATTTTTTTTTAAATTTAATAACTAAATTTGTACATGTGTTGAATTGTTATTGACTTATCATTTCGTGTAATATAATAACAGTTTTATAATATAATTTCTCCTTTTCTTCTCCCCCCCCTCCCCCATTTCTCTCTTCCTGTCTTTTCCTATACCATTTCTCTCTCCCTCTCTCTTTCTGTCTTACCCTGTCTTCTCTGTCTCTCTTTTACCCTTTCTTTGCTATCTCTCAAACACTCTTTTCTCTCCACCATTTCTCCCTCCCTCTCTCTCACCCTCTCTTCTCTTTGTCTCTCTCTCATGAGAACACAATAAACTCCGAAGACAAGAATTTTGTATTTCACAGCTTCACCTTACATGTTTGCATAAGCATATTTATATACAAGAAGAATGCCTGAAGAATTACATCTAGGGTGAATGACTAAAATGAAACAAAAAAATCTAATATTAAGACACTGTAAAATTTAACCCGAGTAAGATAGATTTTTCCATGGATACGGCCGATCCTTCATGGCAAACGAGAATGCTAGACAATGAAAATTGGGAAGTGCCGATGACTATGTGATTGGTTACTTTATCTCTCCAATTTTCTCTCTTATTCTTCTGGTATAAATACTGCTAAGAAAATATAATTCAAAATACAAAGATAAAATTTGGAGTGTTCCATGTAAGTACTCTACTCTACATATAGATCTTATATTATAAGAAAAATAATTATAAATATTAAATATTTTTCTCACTCACTAATCACTTAAAACCTACAAACTCAATTATACTCAATACCCCCACAAACTTGTTTGGCATTGAAATTGAACAACGAAAATTATTTTTCAAGAAAAGAGCACCGTGTTAGAAGTTGAAAAAAAGCAGTTTAGAAAAAAATTATTTTTTTATTTTAAGGTCTATTTGGTTTAACTGTTGAATACGGCTGATAACTGTTAGCTGTTAGCTATTGCTGTTGATATGTAAAATGACTAATAAAGGTATATATTATATAATTTATTTTATTATTGAAATAAATATAAAATTATAAATTTATTATATTATATCATTTATTTTATTATTAAATTAAATATACAATTATTAATCTATTATATTATATCATTTATTTTATTATTAAATTAAATATACAATTATTAAATTAATATATTATATCATTTATTATATTATTAAAATAAATATAAAATTATTAATCTATTATATTATATCATTTATTTTATTTTTGAATTAAATATATAATTATTAAATTAATATATTATATCATTTATTATATTATTAAAATAAATATAAAATTATTAATCTATTATATTATATCATTTATTTTATTATTGAAATAAGAAAATAATTAAAGTTTTTAAAAAATAATTAAATAACTTTAAAAATATAGATAAAATAATAAAGTAATTATTATTGTTGATAAAGAAAAAACTTATAATTAATTTTAAGTTTTTAGATATAAATAATTATTTTATATTTTATATTATTAATAAAAAATTATTTTAACAAAGTTGAAATGCGTTAATTAAAATGTTAAAATTATAAATAAAAAATAGAAAAGTATTAATAATATTAATTTTCGAGTTAAATAAAAAAAGAATAATACCGTCAAAATATAGGTACCATATCAGTTACCCATCAGCTTTATTTTTTAAAACTTACCAAACCAAACACTCTAGTTCACCTGTTTGGGTGTCTATCAGTTATCGGCTGCACCAAGTGAACCAAACACCCACTTAATATTTTTATAACTAAATCTTATAAATTTAATTTTAAATTATTTTTTAATACTATCTAACTAATATATTTTAAAAATATATATATTTTTTCCAACAATGACTCTAATAGCAATGTTAAACGAGCCTTTATCTCATCAAAATTGGGTTACTTCAAAAATGAAAATCGCCTCCTGCATATATAAAGCAAATGAAATTATGTTATCTTTGGTGCCAAAAGTTGTCGCCTTATGCAACTGGCACAAATTGCAATTCTCTAATATATTTTGTTTTTATTTCCAAGGATAAAAATCAAGACCAACTTTCCAGCTTGAGATCTAGAATTCTTTAGTACTGAGAATTCAAGTCACCATTAACAAACACTATCATCTCTGTAACAAGAGGCAGTTACAAGACAAGCCTCTCGTTTTTCAGAGACTAGTGGCACGCAGGTGGGAAGGGATCAGGGGATTGATTGTCCTATCTTTGAACCACCTGCCGTTCACTGATAAATTCTTCAGAAATAAATGGTTGAAACAAACCTGTGATTTAAGCGTGAACAAAGATTTCTGTAAATAAAATTTCCCCACCATGCAAATTAATTTTAAAGAACTGGCCAAATCAAAGTACATTTTAAACAAATAATCAATAGATATGGATAATAACAGCATAATAAACAAAAAGTATAACCTAACATATGGGTGTAACCTTTGAAGTGTCAGGACTTTAACTTTGGCTAATTTATCAATGGAAGAAGGCATCTATAAGTTCTTTTTGATCAGTGTGGTGCATTAAAGAAGGGACGTGAGGAATCTGAGCATATATATATATATATATATATATATATATATATATATATATATATATATATATATATATATATATATTTTTTTTTTTTAAATTGCTGTTCTTACTGCGATTTTGTGTACTTCGTTAGGATGAATAGTTGAGGCTATTTGTATATTACCCTAAATAAAAGTTCTCACGAGGATGAACTGGAAAATGCATTAGCTGAGCTAAAATGAACTGAACTAAAGCACAACGAGCTGAATGTAAATCCTTATTCTTTATCATGTATCAAGCATTATGAATACTTACTCAAGTTTTTAATTGTGCTTCTAATTTATCAGGAGGAGATGGGTCAATATATATGCAGACATGATCCTACTGCCATCGAAGCAAAGAGTTAAGAAATTTTTATCTTCACTGTGAATCTTCAACTATTGTATTTGTCCCGAGAAGACCAGAAGGGGAATTAAATAATCCTACATAAATTTCACTAACCATTGGACAAATCAATGGTTTAATTTCCCTGTTGCAGAGAAAGCAATTGAAATCGCCCATGCAGCAGCAAACAGATGGACAGGTTTTATTTTTTAAACATTTTTTTTTCCTTGGTAGATCCCCTTTTAACTTGCCTATAAATAAGAGAAAGGAACCAGCTTTAGAAAAATAAAAATTAAAAAGTGAAAGAAAAAAATGTGGGTAGAGAAGAGCCTAAAGCATATAACTAATAAAGTATGTACTTTCTTTGAGGATATGTATATCCCATAATTAAAATAATTAACTCAGGCAAAACTCAACAGAAAACATGTATAAATTAATGTTATGTTTGGATACTAACATTTAAAATAAAGAGACTTGAATTTAATTTTAGAATAAGTTATTAATAAATAGTAAATTTTAAATTACACTATTTCACTTTTTTTTTGTAATAAGCATGTTATTTTATTAAGATTGTTTTTCCAATTCAAACATATTTGTAGTCCCAAAATCAACAAGGCTAAGCCATTACGACATAAGTCTCCTGGGCCCAGCCAATGACATTCCAGATTTCTCTTATTTTTCTTTACGGATGACCATATTTAAGACTCTCCTTAAAGGAATTGAATCAATGCTAAATTCCTAACATTACGTTAAAGCCACTGCAGATCTCTCAAATCATTTCGATCTCTCAAACCCATTTGTCAATTTAGGACGTCGGGTATATCCACGATCTCTGTTGATAAATCAAGTGAACTAGCATTAGATCTTTTCTTACGATTTATTATCGATCTCCTTTACCGGAAGATCAAACTAAGGATTTAGTTCGGTTTACTTGAGGGTTCCGATCTTAAGTTTCAAATTAAATTTTCAATTTTAATCCAAGTCAGTTCGGCATTTTCTTCCCAGATCTCATGCTTGTGTGCTTTCAGATCTCTCTTACTTAGATTAATAATTGCATTTTAGATACTTAGTGGTCGAGAGATTTTCAGATCTAATTAAATCCATTCATTTGAACAAAGACATTCCATTTCATTTCATTTTTTTTTTTTTTTGCTTTAAGCTATTCGGTGAGGATCACCCGGCTTTGATTTATTTGCTCCTCTCTCTCTCTCCTCGCCTCCCTCCCACTTTTGTCCTCATGTCGTCGCCCTCGGGGCCAGTCGGCCATCCGAGGAGAAGTCCTCTTGAGGAGTAGCGCTTAGGTTGGCCAAGAGAGTCGCCTTGAAGGCATTTACGCAAACTCAAGCTATTCGCCCACCATCTCTTGCGTCTCTCCTTGACTCCTCGTCTTTCTCCTTAAGCTCCTCATCAGCCGCCTTGGGATTTCCTCTATAAGTTGGCGACACAGTAACCGTTAGCGTGAAAGCGCACAGACTTCCCCCGAAACCACGGTCCCTCTCGGCCAAAATATGATTACTGACCGGCCATTTTTGTCTTCCTTGGAACTTTGCCGTCCCTGGAAACTTGAGATATATAATCCGCGGATAGAAGTTGGGATCGGAGAAACCACTTCACGATTCTTCTTCACCGATCTCTGCCACCCGGAGCCAGCCCAGATCTTTCCTGGCCATGATGCAGTTCACGAAACTCACGTTAGGCTCATGGATCAGTCAAGATATCGCCGAGACCATTAAGGATAGCACATAGATCCTCTGAAGAAGATAGTAGACCCCGGGACTTTGGCAAAGTGGGGTTCTCCCTAACGATCAGGTTATTCTTCAAAGTCGTCGATGTTGGCGCGCGAAGGAGTCCTCGAGCTTAGGTAGGCCCCCTTTCTGTGCTTGAATATTAAGTCTTTTGTTTCATAAAATAATTTATATAGAAAAATAAAAATATTTTTATGAAAATATTTTTTAATATTTTTAATGAAAATATTTTTTGTTATTTAATTTTGATATTAAATTAGTTGTATATATTTATATCATGTTTATATAAATATTTTTTATATTGTAATAAAATTATTAAAATTTATATAATAAAAAATTACTTTCTCTTTTCAAGAGAGAAAATTATTTTATTTAAAAGTGATTTAATTTTTTATTTAAAAAAGTATTTTTTGTTAATTTATTTTTCTAATATTTTAAATATTAAAAAATATAAAAATATATTTTCAAGTGAAACAAACGAAGACTAAATGGCATATAATCTTCCAAATTGGCTGCTTTACTAAAAAAAAAAATTTATTATAAGAAAAATAAAGAGATTAAAGAAACAAACATGTGAATGAAAAAGGAGGAACAAAAAAAAAAGATAAAAAGAATTTCTTAGAAGGTTTTGTGCTTATAATACTTTTTTCCCTTGGGAATGTTGTAGGTGGAGTGCTCTCAAAGTGCACTTTGTGGTTTGTGTAGTTCATTGAAAAGCACCAGAATAGTGCTCAATTATGCAAAGCTCTCTAGAAAAAGAAATATATTTATTTATTTTTAATTACAAAAATTATTTATTTATTTTGATTTTATATACACGTACTATTAAATTAATATAGGGTGCAGGAAAAAAATTATTAATTATTGACTATATATTTATATTTTGTAAAAATAAATTGTTATATATTATATTGAATATATGAGAAATAGAATTGTAACAGTTTGACACATATTAAACTTCATACCACGTCCCGTGTTATAAATCTGTGTAGCTAGAATTTTTTTTTTTGTATTTTAGTATTTTTCCATTGAATTATATTATCCATCCTATCTCTAATTAATTAGTTGAAAATGAGAAAGAACAAAATGCACCTACACTTTTATTTCATCATTTTCTTCTTTTCTTTTAATCTATTTATTATTATTATTATTATTATTATTATTAAAAGGAATTGCAACTATTGAATTTCTACTATTTTCTTGTTTTCTAATCAAATTATTTTTTTACAATTCAAACAACTTAATTGTAAATCATTTCATTTGGAGACTAAGTCTTCTTTTGTTTCATAAAAAATAATTTATATATAAAAAATAAAAAATATTTTTTATGAAAAATATTTTTTAATATTTTTAATGAAAATATTTTTTGTTATTTAATTTTGATATTAAATTAGTTGTATATATTTATATCATACATATATAAATATTTTTATATTTTAATAAAATTATTAAAATTTTAAAAATAAAAAATTACTTTTTCTTTTCAAAAGAAAAAATTATTTTGTTTAAAAGTGATTTAAATTTTTATTTAAAAAAGTATTTTTTATTAATTTATTTTTTTAATATTTTAAATATTAAAAAATATAAAAAAAATATTTTCAAGTGAAACAAACGAAGACTAAATGGCATATAATCTTCCAAATTGGCTGCTTTACTCAAAAAAAAAAATAATTTATTACAAGAAAAATGAAGAGATTAAAGAAATAACCATGTGAATGAAAAAGGAGGAACAAAAAAAAAAGATTCAGCGGGCCGATTTGAGTCGGCGGATTTCTTACGAAGGTTGTGCGGCCTCTAAACCACTTTGCTATCTCCCGGATAGCTTGAAGTATGGCCAGGAGAATGTTGCAATTTCAGCAGGTGCTCTACGACATTGGCTTCTTCTCCCATTAATTAAGATGCTGAAAAAGTAATCGGGGTGCTCAATATGGAAAGCAATCTAGAAAAGGAAAATTATTTATTTATAATATGCAGAAAAAAAAATTATTTATAATAGACTATATATTTATATATTGTAAGAATTATTGTATATAAACAGCCATTGCTATATTATTATTATTAAATTAAAACTTAATATTTTTAAAAATAATTCTAATGGGAGTGAAAGCAATCTAGAAAAGGAAAATTATTTATTTATAATATGCAGAAAAAAAAAATATTTATAATAGACTATATATTTATATATTGTAAGAATTATTGTATATATAAACAGCCATTACATATTATATTATTAGTTAAATTAAAACTTAATATTTTAAAATAATTCTAATGTACATTTACCTAATCCTATGGGCTGACTTCTACATTTTAGACTGGCTACCTAAAGCCCCGAGGCCCGTGAGGCTTCAATCGCTCATTATCCTAACTCAAGGCCCATTTGGGCCCACTCCTCAAGAAAAACAACCCGGGACAGAGTCCTACTTGCTAAATGGACTTACCAACGGGAGCTAACACTCCGACTGTGAAACACAATATATAGCCACTGGGAGCCTAACCTACCTCCACATACTCATTTCAATATAATAATAAATGGGAGCCAGCCTCTATCCAATCTATCAAAACATGCATAGTATTAGTTGCTTTCATGTGTCCCAAAATAATAATTTACTTTATGAGATCTCTCTTCCTCATGGCTTCCTAGAACCCTCACACACCATGCATGCACCCTTACCGAAGAAAGGTTAGTGAGATCATGGAGTAAGTGAGATGAGATATAGAAAATACGATACGGTAGAGAGCGGAAGTTCGGCAGTCTTGGCCGGTGAAGCGATTGAATAGATCGATGGTGCAGCTCGTGATCCACGCATCCAAACAAGAATACTTTTGAGTGGCGGCTTTGACTCTTGAGATCCAAATCAAATAAATACTTTCCTCGGCTAGGAGTAATGGCCGAGGCAGGGCCTGGTACGATACGGGGGAAGTCCTCCAGCGGCTGGATCTTTGCTCCTCGAATGAAGAAAGCAGTTCTTCCCAGACTTGAGGATGAGAGCGGTCGGAAAGAACATAATGGGGCTCCGCACCAGAAAAGAACCAGTGGTCGTCATCCTTCGTGAGTTGATGCTGTGCAGCTCGGCGGAGCACATGCGCTGTGGGGTCTGATTCCCTTAGCTGGCATAGACACCGGAAGGCTGCAGATCAGCCACGAGTTGGGGTGAATTTGAACAATGCATGCTCGGTGAAGTTTTAGGACCTCCTTATAGAAATGCGTCTAGAGAGGAACCTCGAGAATGACCTTTGCTTGTTTCCTCGTACACATAACCATGCTCAATTCTCTTGAAGGGTGATGCGACACGAGAGATGCAGTAGCACTTGGTCTTATGCATCACGAATCGGGGCCAGTATTATATTCTTGGCTAGCGATTGCCGGATCGGATTCTCGAAGAACCAACGGTGGCACAAATGCATAGAGGAGAGTCTCTCTCCTAAAGAAAGGTACAAGCCTTGATGAGCACATGGCCGCCCCCAGGAGAGTTGGAGCGGAGGCCTGGGAGGTTCTTGTTGAGCAGCAGCGTTGCCTCTTGCTTCATCCAGGGCTGATGACCACGAGGAAAGCCCAGAATGGGAAGGAGGGCTGCTTTGAGGCTCTCTGACCTTGTACAACTCATTTTCAAAAAGAAACAAGAATTTAAACTAAAAAAGAGTGAAATTCTCAAGATTTAGCAAGTTTATACGATCGTGTGGGCCAGAAAATTGAGAACTTTGACTTGTGAGCAAAGAGAGAAAATGGTGTTAATCAATAGAAGAACAAGCGCTAGTCCCTCACCCCTATTTATACTAGTCCCGAGCATTTAATGCTCGCGAGATTCGAAGCGATGCATCGGATTGCGTGGTACTTGGTATTCTGACACGTCTCTCGAACATCCCGAAGATCAGTTAAGTAAAGTCGGCATGCTAAAATCTCCTGTAGCTCGAATATTTGTGTAAAAATAAAGGAGCGTGAGTTATTGTAGAGTAAATTTTGAATATATGAGAAATAGAATTCAGTTTATCATTATTATTAGGAATTGGGGTGAGCATTCAGCGAGGAGAATGGAGAGGTGGCTCCCATGCTTGTTGCCAATCGGATAGCTTGAAGCATAGCTTTCACCTCTCCAGCAGGTGCTATGATACTTCATGGGCTACTTTTCCCATTAATTAGATATCGAGATCGCTGACAATCTCTAGTAACTATCGGAGAACTAATGCCCAACTACGGAGAGTGAAATGCAACATCTAGAAAGGAAACACATTTTCACATCATAAGATCAAATTTAGGTAATATGGAGAAAGCATTACTCAGAGTATCAATCATAACATATGGAGCCGATCTCTCTATATGCCTCTCTTAAATCCAACCCAAAGCAATTTAATTACCTGGGTCTGATTTTCCACTTATTTTCAAAAGTTGGAGGGTCTTACATCATTTGGCCGTGACTACTCTCAAGGATCGGCCCCAACAATTACCTCGGCCACCACTCTGGCCCATCCATAGTCCACACCATCACACGACGCCAACGACGACATCGCCTTCCAAATTACTACAATAAATATCCATGGCATATCAGCTTGGTGAATGCAACATAAATCAGGTCTAGAGTTTATTCACATAAATATATGGCATATGATATATGGGGCATGCTTGAACAAATACACATCTAAATTACAATTAAAATTATTATTCTACTCACAGACTTGACGATGGTCAATGAGGCGATCAAGTGAGGGAAGAAGGCTTCCGCCCCAGCCACCCGATAATTGGTATTATAAATTATTTAATACAATCAATTTTAATACAAATGTTAAAATATCAATTACGCCCTGGCACTGTAATAAAATCCGCACAGAGAGTCCCTATACCTGTGGATCTACCCAACTGTAGTAAGGGTCTAAACACACACTTCTATACTCATAATTCATATATCCATAAATAACTCATATCATACACTTCTCCTGGGCCCATCAAACTGGGCCATTCATCATAATATTTAAAATTCCTTAATTTATCCTTATTATTGATCATTTTTTGCAAAATCATCAAACAAGCTCTAAAATTATGAAACTTTGCCTCAAGGGTCCCTTAGTAATATTACTAAGCTATTACAAAAGAATCGAATTATGATAAAGGTACTAATTACATTTCACATGGATTTTAAACTTACTTGCCACTAGAAAATTACGGCAAAGCAAGGTTCAAGCCACTTTGCCTATTCCAACTTTGGGAACGCTACCGACGCCCATAATGGGGCTAAGCCAAACCTCATCTCCACCGCGAGATTTTTCCAGAACTGGTCCGTCATCAAATTTGCGCATCTTGGCCAATCATAATTTCCGCTAATCGAGGATGACGGCACGGTTTCCATAAATACTGGGGTTAGTACATGTAAATCTAGAATTTTCTAAGCTCTGGCTAAATGCCTCTAAAAACACCGCTAAGTTCGCGGGGACCCACCAAAAAATCCGCGCGGCTTAAAATTCAAAATTTATGTCGCGCGTAAGCTCTGATTATGGAGCGCCAGAGTCTCGGTTTTCTGGTGGATCTACTGCTCGAAATCTAGCCCAGAATCAAAATGGGCTAAAATCTTCCAGCAAAAATCTGATAAACTGGCTGATGGATTTGGCTGCTTCCGGTGCTCATATGGAAGTTCTCACGAGTAGATGATTTTAGACACAAGGATTCGGTTCAATTGGTACGGATCGGGCCGATTTAATGGAGAAGCCGAACGGCGCGCACATACCGGCCCCTTCCAAGGCCGCTTTCTCGCGCTCCAGCGCGGCCATTGGGAAGGGCTGAGGTGGGCCTTGTAAGGTGGGGATTTAGGGAGAAGTACGGCGCAGTAAGGAGGAGGGAGGAGAGAGGAAAGAGAGAGAAGTGAGGGGGAGGGTCACAAGGAGGGAGGAGAAAAAGAGAAAGACCGGTCCGCATCTGCCACCGATCCAGGCTGGTCTGGACTGGCTGGCTCGATTCAGTATTATAAAATTTTGACCTTTATCGCCCTTGGATCAAAATTCCAGGTCCAAAATTCCAAAAATTCCAAAACTCGTAAAATACGAGACTCCAAAATATATTTTTGGCTTTCTACACGGGTCTTTAAATTAATTTCTTAAAATCATCAAAGTTTAGGCCTTTGTGGTAACTCAAACTGCATTTGGCGATCTGCAGGATCGAGATATGAAATTAAAAATCTAAAAATTAAAACTATCATTTAGATCTCTGAGAATCTGATTACATTGAAGGATTACATCATTTGGCGATCTCTAGAGGCGGGTGGAACATCATCTAAAGGGCCTATGTCGAAAGCCTAGTCTGGTATTTGAATCAAAGGAGTGTTTGATCGGAGGCCAGGCTATTGACATCGGATAAATGCGGCTGAGATCGAGGTGGCTGCAGCTCCGCGAAGATGAGAGACATAAATCGCAGATGTTACCACTCGAAAGCGAAGCCAGCGCCGAAACACGATATGGAGAAAAGCGACGTAGGAACACCCGATGTAGTAAGCCGAATAAACTCATATGACGACTCGAGACAAGCGCGATCAAGATCATAATCCGAGATCAAATCCGGTGATCCGATTCTCTCCACGTCGCCGGACAAGGTTGACCGATCAGGATACCGTAAATTTTACGATCGGTGGTAAAAGGTCCGCCGGAAAGGGATGAAAGCCCGCGGTGCTTAGCGATTGCTGGGCGATTTAAAACAAGTAAGAAGGAAGCCCTCACTCCTCCATTGGGGTATATATGGGAAGCGAGCATTTGTGCTAGCGGCAAGCCGGGCCAACCGAGAATCGAGGACAATTAATGCTGACCCAGCCGGACACGAAGAAGGAAGATCGGAATAGTAGATCGGAGAGGTGGAACTTGACATGAAAGTCGGAAAGAACATGTAAGAAAGAGATGTTGAAGAAAGGAGAGGGATGGTAGGCAAAAGAATAAGACAAATCCCGATACTTGAGTCGTCGAATGATGGAGTAGTTGGTGATTGCAGCGAGATCTCCACTTGCACTTGCGCCTAAGAATGCACTTAATCTTGTGAGGTGCAGTATGTCATGTGATCCTGGCACATTCCAGTCTCCACGGGTCAGTCCCACGCCATGAGACAAACTGAACCGCCCAGGTCGAGAGAAGGCAGCCGATACAGTCTTCGCTCCAGCCACCAGTCGTTAGACTGAGAATTTAGATAAAGTCGGATGGAAAGAAGAAAGGACAAATATTGAAGAGTGATCTCAACCATTCATTTGATTCTCTTTAATTCCACAGACCTCAGTCCATGTCCTTGAAATCTTGACCCTCCATCTCCTCAAATAAATCCAGCCCCTTCACGAAGAAACTTTAGATTCCTATAAATGCATAAAAGCATTGGGAATGGACGGAAAAAATAGACAAGAGAAATTTGTTATTATGTGGAGGAACTCTGAAGAAGTTCATTTAGTTTATTACTCTCTTTACTTAGAAAGTGTCGATTAAAAAGACTTTTGAAACTAGTTTACAAATATTTTCTTGAAGAGAGATCGAATATCTTTGGAACTCCTACATTTCGGTTTGTTCATTATCTGATCATACTCTCACTTTATACGCCTTTTATCATCTCTGTTTTCAGCATCCAAGCTCAACTTCATATCTTTCGATTCTTTCTATCTTGTCCTGATCGCATTTTAGTTAGAAAGTACCCTCCGGTTCACGAAGAACACCACCCTCGAACTTGTCGTCCGTTTGCCTTATCACCATTTTGACACCCCATAGTTATTTCAATAAGGTGGCTCACTTACAGTGGAAACTCATACTCTGATTTTGTATTAAGTGCCTATATTTACTTTCGCATTTTCTTCTTGCCCCTCACAGCGGCTTTCTTGAATTACTTTTGCCTCAAACGATCCCTAAAGATATTACTTTGTAGGAAGCTCAGCCTCTTGTTTTATTAAAGTGTCTACATTTGCTTTCGCATTTGCTTTGTTCTTCTTACATGCTAAATTTCTTCCGGATCATTTTTGCTGGCGATCCTAAAGGAGTAGCCTCCCAGATCATCTCTTTAGTATTCGGTTCATTTATTAATCTTTATCATTTAAGCTTAAGTTTTCTAACTCCTAGTAGTATGTAAATGGTTGGGTAAGCGTGAATCTTTGCCAGCCAGGAGTCTCTTTTAAAGGAAAAACATGAATAACACGTCGGAAGATGGCCAGACTGGTGTGCGACGAATCTGACGAGATGTCATGGCGAAATAGGGTAAATTAATCTAGTACCAAAAATGCTCATAAAATTTAAGAGTCGTCTTTGGATGTTAATTCTTTTCCTCTCTTTACAGAAAATTCGGCCCTCGACTTATACAAGGCGCATTGTAAAGTTACATGATTATACATTGAATGAGCATGGTACTTCATACGAAGGTCCTGCTCCTCGACTCCCAGTGCACTCTTCCATCGACCGGGACTCTTCCACAAAAACCTTATCCATAGGGATCCGTTGACTCACTGCTCCCACGGTAGTCCATCATGGCCAAGGTGGTCGCTTCCTCAATGCCGCTCTTTAGCTCTGCACGCCACATCCGGCCGCAGTATGAGAAGGATCAATGTATTTCGAGCATGGAGATGTGAAACACTGATGAACGTGAGAGAGGTTGGGTGGTAGTCTAACCGGCAGGGCAACCCGCTCCAACTCTATCAAGAACTCAAAAGGTCCATATACCGAAAGCAACTCTTGTCCTTCTTTCCAAATCTCATGACTTTCATTGGAGAAAACCTCTGAATAAGCATAAATGCTTACCCAGAAATCCCATCCTCCGTCAGTCTGTAAGTAACTCTTCCGCTCATCAAAGTCATTCCATTGCTCTTCTCACGAAGGGAACTACCTCCGTGCATCAGACTAGGTCTACATCATGCACCTTCGCTTTCCCATTTCTCGCCCAACATGCAGGAGACTCCACTTTCTCTCCATATAATGCCTCAGGTGCCATCCCTATACTGGAGTGAATCGTTGCTGCAGGCAACCTACCTGTGAAGCTTAGCTACCTATCCTAGCTGACTCCAAAATCTGGGTGACACTCATGGCGATGTCTTCCAAAGGTTTGATTGTCCTTTTCAACCGTCCATTCACCGAGGTGGGAAAGTCAGATCAAGTTCAACAATCAAAGCAAGTGCTCGTGAATTTTCCAAAATCGAAGTGAATCGCCTCCGCTGGAGTATTATGGAAGCTTAACCTGGCGTAACTGAATAGTTTCTCGAATAGAGCTGCATATCAAAAGGTAAAAAGATGGGTGGCGTCTTGTTGTGTTATGAGTCGATTTGGTTACGGTCTATAATTACCTATCGAGTCATATTCTCGTACGAGTAAACTCCAAACACAAAATCCAGTGATCATTTCCCACTTCCATTCGGGAGGAGCTCTGCAGCTTCCCCGACGGCCCTCGTGTTCAATCCCACTCTTCCGATAAGCCGCACTTGACACAAAGTTCCATGGTGTCTCTACTTATCTCACCGCATTGTCTCACATCAGCGGTACACTTTGTAGAACTCCGTGGACTGGGACAAAGAGTGCAAAGCCTCCTGTGATGATTTCATCTCTCAGGTTGTCCATCGCACATATCCTAGAACCTGCACTAGGCTTTTCATCATTGGCAAATCCAACCTACCACCTCTAATTCTCCTACTGCACTTTCTATAATTCTACTAAATGGTCGGGTCTCTCGTATTGAAATCAATCGGCCCTCAAGTCCGGCCTGCATCAAAAGTGAGCTAACAATACTTCAACCAAAGAAAAAAATATTGGTAAAATGATCTATATCATTTACTCAGGTACGGTAAGAATCCAATGGTATCCTTCTCATCAAATGTGCTTAAACCATTGATTCGAGATTTTCTCACAAGAATTATCCCGAGAGCCAAACCTTAGCCAAGGTGGTACCGATGGTGCAATTCAGTTCCTCGGGAGCTCATCCATCTCTCTGTCTCAAGTTTAAATCTCTCTGGAAGATGTACTTCAAACTTGTGGTCAGGGGAGCATTCTGAGCACTTCTACCAAGGCAAGTAGTGTTCCAAATTTTTAGTGCAAAGACTATGAAATACCATTTCCAACCATGGGTGGTAGTTCCGTCATGCCTCACCATTTTCGAAGTATAAGCCACTACCTTCCATTCCAGATCAAGACACACCTTTAGGCCAACCCTGATAAGGGCCAACACTGTATCCTTCACTACCCATGTAGTGCTACCATTGCAAGGTACACACTCCCTTGCTTCCGAAACTCACCTACAACATATCCCATTCAAATGAATGAATATCTTTCCCAAGCTGGAACGAGTTAGGGAGCCGCCATCCTCGAGAAATCTTGCACAAATGCCTATAGTAGCTGGGCTAAACCTGGGGTGAAATCCCGACCAACAGGTTGTAGGTCCCGGCGTTTTTAAAAATCGCCATAAATTCTTATGTTTCTTGGGATCCACTCAATGCCGCTACTAGAAACCACGGTCCCAAAGAATGAGATGTTTTCAGCCAAAATTCAGATTTTGTAATTTGGTATATAGTCAGGTTCCTGTCATTCGCAGTAAATACCATCTCATGCCACGTGTTCCTTCCCCTACTCCGAGTACACCTTTTCAAAATGTCATCTATGAATAATGATGACAAACGGGTTCAAAAATGGCTCGAACACTCTGCTTACTGTCCATAAGGTCAGCCGTACTTAGTGAGTCCAGTGATATACTAAGAACTCAGCAATGACCTTGGCATCTTGGTCCTTTTGAAGTCGTTGACATCGCCTCGTCTCCCGATTCTCAATCGATAGAACACGTAAGTTCATTCTTGAAAAGACCCAGCCTGGAGCTGACCAAACAACCATCGACCCGAGTGGGAAGTGGATACTTGTTCTTCTGCTGGGCCTACCTTGTTCAAATTGTCCGAGTTTCCATATAATAACCTCAATGACTCCATCCTTCTTTCTCATAAATGCATTGTGGATGGCCAAGGTGAAGTGCCTTGACGATAAACTCTATCCAGCAACACTCCGTAGATTGCCTTAACTCTCTAATCACTGCCATCCGTAAGTGGCATCGATATGGGGTTTGTACTGCACAACATCACTGCAAACTCTATTTCCTTCCCCGTGCAACCTCGAAGCTCCTAGAAGACATCCATAAATTCCTCTCGAGCAACAGAATATTTCCAGGCCACACTTTCTAAGGAGCACATTCTACCAATGCTAAATACCCTTGGCATCATTTCAACATTTTTCTAGTACTCTAATTGTCGGCACTAAGTTATATGGAGCTACGCCCCGGCTACCGCTGGGGTTAAATCCTTCCATACCAGTATGTGGAAATACACCTTTTGTTCCCGGTAGCCCAAAGTGTGGTATAATGAGTTGCCAAACTAATCCATTCCAAAATTGGCATCAAAATCCACATCGTAGAGGAAACTAAGTCCACTGGGAGAATCTTTCCAATCCACTACCACTGGCTACTCTTAAACTATATCTATATATATGTTGTCACTAAGGGGAAGCATCGGTTAAAGGGCAATTTCAGTCAGAGAGCTTTCACCTAACTCATGGTAAACATAGTGGAGAGACAAATGGAGTGCGAGTAATCTTAATCTATCAAACACGAAATTACAGATGGTACTGTGCAGAATACTCGCTAAGAACCGTATTAAGCCCGAGATCCTGGGTGGGCCGGGCGTGGAAAACTCCAGCCTGACCCTACTCCCCGCAGTGGCGTAACCCCGAGCACCGATTTCCTACCTCCCGATCTGCCTCCCAAACGACGCCCTCTTGTCCTCGCCTCGTTGGCCATCAATCATCAGCTCGCTATGTTGAAGTGCAATTTTGAGCAATCAAGTAGGAACATTTGCAATGTAACTCTCGTGACTCATCCTCGTGGTCGCACAAACGGGCATCTTTCAGCAAAGCACTGATTACGCTAATTCAAGTATACTCCATCCATCAAATAAGGTCTCCGGCCGTCCTTCTTCTACATCGTGTAATACTTGCAAGCAAAAGAGGATCTCCGGACCGCATTTAATCATTAGATTTTGAATCGTGACGCCATCACTGATCTGCATTTCGGTCTAAATTCTCGTGGTCTCAGGTCTAAAACTAACTTTCTTGCTCCTACCTCTTTCCTCTCGTAATTATCACACCACTATCCTGAGTAACGCATTTGGGGAACAATCTAAGAACTCCTCTACTCCGCTTTTCTTGCTCTTCCAACGGCCATCCACAAAGATAGCTAATTCTATCCGCCTAGCCTGACTAACTACCAATAAAAGACTGATCGTACATCATGGCTATAGGTTCGTATACCTCCCGCCAAGCCTCTTAGGAATCTCTTCACCTTCTAGCTCAGAAGCACCGCCGCAGGGCATATCCGCTCAATCCTGCACTCAGAGAGTATATCTCGCTTCACAGACTGCTATTCATTTTAAGGCCTCAAAGGCCCACCGCTCGATCTCCTCAAATCCTTCCGGTACAAACCATTGATAAAAAGTTCCTCAACTGAGTCATGTCAACCTCCATCCGGGTACACGTAGGTCATTCATCCATCGGTTTCAGGCATAGGCCCCGCGACATCGCATACACTCTATCAATTCTAATACCAACTGTACTCGCTCCTACCGCCCAGGAATCCAAAAACCGATATACCGCCCGACATATCATAGGTACTCTGGTAGGACCGCGTGATTTGTAGGCTTAAATTTATGGGATCCGCTTTGTGGTGATTCTCTCTGTGCGTGGATCAGCCGTGGAGGGTGGGATCATGGCATCGCGCTATCAGCGTCGAGTGGTTCTGCAGATTTACCTAGAGTAGTCATGCAGCCGGGTCCAGAAGTGGGACTGTGCAAGCAGTAAAGGACTCATCCACTGGGTGATCGCCCTCTACTTGAGTAGCTCTCTAGGCCTCCTCACCCGCCTCGGGCAGAACATCCCAGGCCGACACCTCACGCAGCATCTGGTTCTCGTGCTGCGCCTCGCTTCTACGCATTTTCCCGAATTAGCAGATATTTACAAATCTAAATCAGACATTGTACACTATAGACTTGGTATTTATACACACATATGGGGCGAAACAGGGGAAGTAAAGACGATAAATGCAGATTTGGATATGGACCCTATTTTTCCGCATGTGACCTCTATTAGACTTTTCCAACACTTTAGACAACATTCCTGTTAACCCAGAGCCCAAGCTCCGATACTACATCCACACGACCCAACTATGGCCTGATCAGACTAGGACTGGCCACCAGTTCCCGAGGCCCGGGAGGCTTCCAACTGCTCATTATCCTAACTCTAAGGCCCATTTTGGGCTCAATTTCAAGAAAAACAAACGGACAGAAATCCGCCATAAATCTGACTACCACCCAAGGGGGAGTTTCACTCACCCACCTGTGAAATACAATATATACAATTGGGAGTTTGGCCACCCTCCACATACCTGCTATCAACATATTAATAAAATGGGAGTCACTCATCCAATTAAAGGTGAAAAAGTCTTTGTCAGAAGTCGTCCCGAAATAGAAAGTCGGAAGAGTCCTTATCCTATCCTTGCACAAAAGTTTTAAATCAGATTAAAGGAGATCGGAGGAGAGTTCTTATACGGTCTCGACCCAAAATCGATAAAAAGAAGATCGGAGGAAAGTTCTTGCTCCAGGTCTCAATCCAAAAATCTCAATACTCTTAAAGGAGATCGGAGGAGGTTCTTGTCAGGTTTTCAATCCAAAATTTTAAATGAACCATTAAAAGGAGATCGGAGAGTTCTTATCGATCTCAGGTCAATTACAATACATATTTAAGGATCGGAGGAGAGTTCTTATCAGGTCTCAATTTCAAAACCCCAATATCTCACGACTGACCTATGCAAGTAGAGATGTACTAGGACACAGGCGACTAAAGCCCCAGAGGCGTAGTAATATGCTTTGTTCATTGCAATTCTAAGGCCCATTGGGCCCAAATTCAAAGAAACAAGCGAATGATCGTCATAAAATGGACTTTCAGCAGAGGTTTTAAATAGACCTGTAAACACAATATATAGTCAATTGGGAGCTCGGCTCACCCTCCACATACTCATCAACATAAAATAAATGGGAGCTGAAACCTCATCCAAATCCATCAAACATGCATAGCATATTGTTAAGTTTCTAAGTTTACGAGGGTGTCCCAAAATAATAATTTGGATTTTACAGTTTATTGCACTCAAATCAAATAACATTTCTAACATACGCGGAAATTCTAAAGATTTAACAAGTTTACATAAACAGAAGAATGACCAGTAGGAGAAAAGCAAAGTTAACTAAAATAAAATCCTCCTGAGCTCTAAAAATATTGAACAGAGGAAGGTCACTCAGAGAGAAAATATCAATTTTAACCATAATCTCTATAAATTCATCTAGAACTAATGTGCACTCAGAGAGCAGAAATGCAAACATCAACAACATTTCCTACATCATAACATTGGTGTTGCAATTTTGACACTCACGCACTCGGGAAGATCAATCATGGTAACATATGGAGCCGATCCCCACAATTTCTCTCTTAAATCCAACTGGCATGCTGACCATCAAGCTCTGGACTTCCAATTTAATAACCAAATCGAGGGTCCCAAATAACTACCTGGCCATGGGATTACCTCAAGGGATCTGGTCCCCAAATGACCATCTGCCGTGACTACCCTGGCCCCATCCATAGTCCATACTCACATCAAGCACGACCCAACGCACGACACTACTCCAAAATTACTACACACATCCATGGTACATCAATACAGGAATGCAAATATAATCAGGTTTAGAGTTTAATTCATAAATATATGTAGTGGCGCGAGGGGCAGGTTAACAAAATAAAATCCTCACCTTTGAAAAAATATTGAGCGAGGAGTGAGCGTTAGAACTCGAAGGAAGTAAAATATAAGTGATGCATGGGCATGCTTGAAACCATAATCTCTCTATAACTATCTAGAACTAATGCACCTGTGAGTGAAATACAACATCAACAACATTTCATCATAACATCAAAAGGTAATTTGGGAGCACTCACAGCCCACCATGGCATCAATCGCAACATATGAGGTGATCCTATCGACTCTCTTAGAAATCCAGCTTTGGGTACCAGCAGATTACTCAGCTTTCGGACTTCCTTATGCTCAAATCGAGATCTGGCCCGAATTACTCAAGCAGCTACCTCGAAGGATCGGGTCCACGTGAATTACTCAAGCGTGACTACCCGAATCACATCCATAGTCCACACCACACATCACATGCCTTGACCTTACACTTTGCTGCTCCCAATTACCACAACAACAACATCATAGCATCACTTGATTATGAATGCAACATAAATGCATTGCCTAGAGTTTATCTACATAAATATATTCATATAATGTTGTGTTTGTGCTGAACCATACTGAATACATATGTCTCGAAATTATAAATTAAAATTAATATTGCTACTCACGGACTGTCACGATAGTCACCGAGGCGGTCATGGGTTGAGAAGAAGGTCATGCTCTGTGGTAGGCGGAGGAAAGAAGGCATCGGCTCTTTATCGACAATTACGACAATTATGTATAATTATTTAATACAATCGACTCAATACAAACGAAAGAAAAGAAGACCACTCACACCAGCCACTGAAATCCAAGCAGAGCTTCCCATAATGCAGGGACTCAACAACTGCAAAAAGGTCTAAAATACACTTCCTATACTACAACTATATCCACAATTAACTACTACACACTCTCCCGCCTCCATCAAATCACTATCCATCATCATGCCGAGAAAATCGTGATCTCCTATACCTAGAGACCTACCCAACTGCCAAGGCTCAAAAAACACTTCTATATACAATCCATATATCCACAACAAATCACATTACGGCCCATCCACAGGGCCCTTCAGAATCAATGTTCATCACCAATATGCAGAAAATCGTGAAGTCTCACTTTATCATAGGATCTCTACGACTGTAAAGAGGTTCAAACACACTTCTATACTCACAATTCATATATCCACGGACAATCATATCACATGACCTCGGCGTGAATAGATGTGTTAGCCAATCTGTTGAGAATTTCAATTTAGTCGCTTATAATTGATCATTTGCAAAATGCAAAAACTCGCCTAAACAAGCTGCCCAAACAAACTCTAAACAAGCTCTAAATTATAAAACTTTGCCCGGTCATGCTCCCATGTCCCAGCGGTCATACTTAATATTACTAAGCTATTGCAAGAAAAGAATCGTAATTTTCTAAGTTACCACGATATTTTATGGATTTTTAAATCCTATTTAAGCCTTTAGAAAATTAGAAAAGCAAGGTTGGGTTTTACCTTTGCTGGAGATTGACTTGAGGCACAAAGGGATACACGACAATGGTGGGAGTAGCCAAAACCTCGATCAGTTAGGAGACTTTTCATTAGTACAATTATCTGTGGAGATTCAGAATCAGGACAAGCTAATCAATTCATGAATTAGGATACCTACGAAGCGATAATAATATATAAAATCAGGGTGTTACATTCTTTACCTTACGAGAAAATTCGTCCTCGAATTTTACACAAAAGCCGAGAATAAAGCACATGATTTATACATTGAACAAATAAAGTGCCTTCGCATGTCCAGATTCGACTTACAGGTGCACTCTTCCGCAGTGGCTCCTCCACAAAACCTTAGCCATAGGGATGCTGTTTTGATCTCGGGCATCTCCTTGGTAGTCACTGTAGCTCACAGTGCTCCTCGAATGTAAAATTTTCTTTTGGCACTCTGTCACATCCCAGTGCCAGTGCCAGAAGGATCGGAATGTATTTCCTGGCATGGAGATGTAGGCAGTGAGCGTGAGAGAGGTTGGGTAGTAACTCAGGTAGGCAGCTGCTCAACTCTATCAGTAACCTCAAAATGTCAGATATCTTTTGAGGTGCAACTTGCCCCTTCTTCCAGAATCTCATGGCTCCTTCATTGGAATGCCTTCGAATACACTTAGTAAGCCCCTTGCAAATACATCCCCCTCAATCACAAATTGCTGCTTTTACATCTCTTGAAAAGTGTCTCATTCGTTCCTGATTCAAAGGAACTACCTGCAAATTATGCACTAGGTCTCACTCCATGCACCTTGCTTCCCCCATTACATCCCAACACGGAGAGACTACACTTTCTTCCATATAGTGCCTCATAGGGTGCCAACCTATCTTTGGAGTAATGCTTCCTATTTATTTGTAAAATAGGCTTCCACTAAAGCTAGCACTCATCCCATTGACCTCCAAAATCCAAGCAGAAATTACGAAAAAGCAAGGTTGAGGTTTACGCTTTGCCTATTCCAACTTTGAGGCAGCGCTGGGGCGTGGCAATGGGGGCTAGCAAAACCTCGGTCAGTCGGAACTTTTATTAACCGAGTCTGTCGGCGAGATTTACGAACCGATCCATTGTTGAATTTAGCAGATGTGAGATGCCTACCGCGAAGCCCATAACACGGGGGTTAGTATAAATTTTGAAATTTTCTAAGCTCATTAAATGCTAGAAACCTTTGCGAAGTTAGTAGGACCCATGGCGGTGTCAGAAAATTCAAAATTTGTATGCGTTACTGAAGCTCTCGGCGAGTGGAGCGTCTTTGGTAGCCTCGAACATTAGGATTCACGGTTTTGAGAAATCTAGCCCAAAAATCGAAATAGGCTACAAATCTTCGGCAAAAATCGGACAAATAGCTCGATGGATTTAGAAACGTTTTCTGTAATTGTCTATGGAAAGCTCTGAGTAGATGATTTTAGACACAGGGCCGGTCCAGGTGGCGGATCGGCCAGTTAGTAGGAGAAGCCGAAAGGGGCGGCTCTGCGTCCCTTCAAAGCCGTTTTTCGCGTTCGGTATGGCCGGCCAGGAAGTAGGAGTGGGGCTCCCGGCAAGGTGGGGGCCCAGCGAGGAGGCGTGGCGGCAAGGGGAGGAGGGAGGAGAGAAAAGAGAGAGAGAGAGGGAGAGGGGTCATTCGCGGGAGAGAAAGAGAAAGGCAAGGTCGGAATTAGTAGAGTCGATCGACCGAGGTTCGATTAAGTAGGTTCGATTCAAAATATAAAATTACGAATTTTTACTCGCCTCGGGCCGGCAAGTTAAAAATTAGAAAAATTCGAGAAAACTCGGAAAAATCATTAGACTCCAAATATATTTTTAGTTTTGCCACGTGGTCTTTAAATTAATTTTAAAAATCATCAAAGTTTATATTTTGGAAAAGCCCGGGCAGTTTTTAAAAATCGAAAAAATACAAAAATTCCTAAATTTAAAATAAATTAAAATACCAAAAATGCTCATAAAATTTAAAATTTTGGGGTGTTACATTATTCCCCCTTGAAGAAAATTGCGTCCTCAATTTTACACAAAGCGAGAATAAAGCACATGATTAGCCATTTGAGCAGATAAAGTGCCTTACTCGCATGTCCCGGGTCGGCTCAGTGCACTCTTCATGGCCAGCTCTTCACAAAACCTTATCCATAGGGATGTTTTGACCTCGGTACATCTCACTTGGTAGTCCCACATCATGCAAGCATGTCTTGTATGTTGGATGCGTCCTTTCCAGGTCTGGTCAATCGTCAAGTTCTCTTTTAGCTCATCACATCCATTCTGATACACTTAGAAGGATCGGGAGATATATTTCTGAGCAGAGATGTGGAAACGGGATGAAACGTGAAGAGAGGTTGAGTGGGCAACTCAGCTGCATTGAGCAAGCTGCTCAGCTCATCGGTAACCTCAAAGGTCAGATATCTCAAGTGCCAACTTGCCCTTCTTCCAAATCTCGCTTGGCTCCCTTCATTGGAGAAACCCGAAGGAATACATAGTAGCCCACGCTGCAAGCTCCACATCCCTCGTCACAGTGCATAACTCTGCAATCTCTTGAAAGGCATCCTCGGTCGTTCACGATTAAAGGAACTACCTACGAAGTGCTCTTGCACAGAGTCCTACATCCATACTGTCCCTTCCCCATTTACATCAACACGGAGAGACCTACACTTTCTTCATATAATGCCTCATAGGGTGCACCGCCACCTCTTTAGATGTGCTTATTGTTGTAAACAACTCCACCAAAGCTAGCTCACTCACATCCCATTGACCTCAAAATCCAAGACACTGTGAGCATGTCTTCGATGTTTAGATTGTCCTTCCTGGCTTGTCAGATGCATGAGGTGGAAAGCGTCTGAAGTTCAATTGTCCGAGCAATGGGGGCTAGCAAACTCGGTCCAATCTTTGAGGATTTTCCAGAATTCGGTCCGTTCGCCCAAATTTGCAGGTATCTTGGCCAATCGCCGACCGCGACCGAGGATACCTACACGGGTTTCCATATTACTTCGGTTAGTAAGCATAAATTTTTCAAAATTTTCTGTTCTCATTAACGCTTCTAAAAACATCACAGCCTGGGACTCCACCAAAAACGGTATCGGAAAAATTCCAAAATTTATGTCGCTATAAGCTCTCAAGAGGAGCGCATGGTAGCCCTTGGCTTTCAAGATCTACTGCTTTAGGAAATCTAGCCCAAAAGCTTCCAATGGCTAAAATTTTCCGAGCAAAATCTGATGTGCCAAGTGCCTCCTGACTTTCTCCAAAATCGAAAGTGAGCGGGGCCTGCAGCCGGATATTAGCAGGCGAACTCCTTTGCAATCATTATTTCACCGAATGTGAAGAGTGCCGCCTGCCTTTCTCCAAAGCGAGAGTGAGCTGGGACCCTCTGTCGAGATATTATGGGCAGACTCCATGCAGTCAAGCTATTTCCTCGAGATGAGAAATGCAGGGCATCTTGTGCCACAGTAGTATGTAGTCTTTCTGAGTAGAAGTGAGGCGATTGTGGTTAGGCAGTCTACAATTACCCATGTCGAGTCCTTATTCGCGCATTAGTGCGAGGCAACCAGTCTAAAATCCATAAGTGATCATTCCCACTTCCGACTGCAGGATAGGGGAGCTCTTGCAGCTTCACTGACGGTCTCACGGTGTTCAAACTTCACCTTACGACAAGTCAGCATGGGCACAAAGTCTGCTATGTCTCTCTTCATGCCATTCCACGATAGCTATCTTTCACATCATGGTACATTTTGGTAGGAGGAACACAGGTGGGCTGACCCATGCAGTGTGCTGTGTGCCTCTCGCATGATTTCATTCTGAGTTGTCCATCGGGCATCATATCCTCAGAACCTTGCACTAGAGCGCCATCATTGCAAATCCAAAACTCTACCTTCACACCTTAACGTACTCTTCTATAATCTTCGCCAGTTATTTGGTCTGCTGTGTTTGGAAACTCTAACTCTGTCCCTGAAGTGCGCACTGCGAAAAGTGAGCCATAATGCACCCCCTCATCTGAAGATCTAAGATTAAACCTTGATCCATCCAACTCATGTACCTCCTGAATCAATGGTCTCTTCTCTCTTTGAAATGTCGCCATGCCGAGAAGATTTTGCTCCAGGCATCTGCCTGACAGTGGCCTTTCGAGTGTGATCTTTGGATGAATGCAGTCATAGTCTTTCGAAGCTCCATCCACATCTCCTCTGTCTCAAGTTTAAATCCCTGCAGTGGAAGATGTACTTCAAACTCTTGTGAGTCGGTGTATCTACGCCACCATACAAGTAGTGTCTCCAAATTTTTAGATGCAAAGACTACGGCGCCATTTCAAATCATGGGGTGAGGTAGTTACACTCATGCCTCTTGTTGCCTTGAAGCATAAGCACTCTGCTCCATTACGCATCCAGACACACCCAGGCCAACTCACGGGCGTCACAATACACGGTGTATCCTTCACCACTCACGGAGTAGTGTCAACACGAGCGGTGGTTAGACACTCCTTAAACACGGAAACTCACCTCACGATCCATCTGTCCAAATGAATGGAACATTCTTCTGATCAGCGTAGTTGGGAGCGCTATCTGGAAATCTTGTACCAGCACTTTATAGTAACTTGGCTAAACGAAAACTTAGCACCTCGGTGAAAGTGTTGTAGGCTATTTAATCGATTCTGACTTCGTTTTGTAGGATCGAATAAAGTCGCTTCAAGCTCACGTGTCGAATGGATGCTTTCTGTAAAATTGCATTTGAAAATTTGGCATAAGTGATGCTCCCTCAGCGTCTGCAACACCATCCTCAAGTGCCACGCGTGTTGCTTCTCGATCAAAAAGTACACCAAATCATCATCTATAATCTGATGACAAAAAACGGTCCAAATAAACTGAACACCACATTCATCAAGTCCATGAAGTGGTGCATTAGTGAGTCAGACATCACCAAGAACTCACCAATGAACATATATTATCCTGAATGTAGTTTTGGACACGTCCTCATTACTGATTCTCAAGTGATTGTAGCACGATGTAAGTCTATCTTGGGAAAAAATCACAGCTCATGGGGTGATCAAACAAATCATCGTCAGAAGTGGATCTTGTTCTTCAGTCTGTATTCGGTAGTATGATCGATACACAACCTCATTGACCCATCCTTCTTTCTCACAAATAGAGCAGAGTGCCCCAAGGTGAAGTCTTTCGGACGTATGAAACATTTGTCCAGCGGTTCTGTGTGATTGCTCGCTAACTCTTTGATTCTGCTTCGGTGCCATCCACATGGGTAAGCATCGATATAAGGAGTTTAATACTACGGCGACATCAATGCAAAACTCTATTTCCCTTCACGGTGGCATGGAAGCTCCTCTGAGAAGACATCCATAAATTCTCGACAAGACATTTTCCATCTTGGCACATACGGATGTATCTCTCACCGTCACCAAATGCCCTTGGCATTCACGCCTCAACATTTTCTAGCACTAATTGCGACACTAAGTTATATGGAGCCCGCTCACATCACGAATCAAAGCTAAACTCTTCACACGGTATGTGAAATCTACACCTTTTTGTTCTGAGTCTAAAGTGGCATAATGGTTGCCAACCAATCCCATTCCAAAATTACATCGAAATCCATTCTTTGGTAGAGGAGCTTGAAGCCTGTTTGGGAGAATCTTTCCATCCACTCTCTTTGGGCTACTCGGAAAAACCATATACACATATATGTTGTCACCAGTGGGAGTAGCTGCGACAAAGGGCACTCTAAGTTGGCAGGGTTTCACCCGACCTCATGCAAACAGGAGACAAATGAGTGCGTAGCACAGGAATCCTATCAAAACACGAGCCTCGTAGGAAGCGGACGAGAATACACCATTGCATTGGAAGCTGAAGCATCTGGTTTTAGATACGGTCAAGGCTTGGTCTGATTGCCTGTCGAGATCATATCCTCGCGTGGTGCGAGACAGCGATCTCAAAATCCTGATACTCATTTCCCACTTCATTGTTCACGGGATAGGGGAGCTCTGACTTCCTTGACGGTCTGGTGTTGAACTTCACCTTGACAAATCGAGCACTTGGTTTAAAGTCGGCTATGTCTCTATGTGCACCCATTTCCACCAATAAGCTATCTTTCCACATCACTTAGTACATCTTGAAATTTGGAGACACAGGTGGATCTTTGTCTGGTGTATAGTGTGCCTCTCGCATGATTTCATTCTGAGGTTATCATCGGGCACACATCTAGAACCTTACCTTTAAGTGCCATCATTGTGAGCCAAACTCACACCTTCACCTTCTTTGTACTCTTCTATGAGTCTTCATCAGTTATTTGGTCTGTCTTGGGAAACTCTAACTCTGTCCTCAGTGACTCATGAAAGTAGGTAACATCTGCTCATCTGAAGATCTAAGTTAAACCTTGATCCATCAGCTCATGTACCTCACAGATCAACGATCTCTTCTCTCTTTAGAGTAATAAGCCCAGCTGCCAGAAGATTTTGGCAAGCATCTGCTACTACATTGGCCTTCCCGGTGGAAATCTTTGGATGGGGCAATCATAGTCTTCGAGCCATCCATCTCTGTCTCGAGTTTTAAATCCCTCACATTTGGAAGATGTGCTTCAAACTCTTATGGTGGTGTATATCTACTTTACTTCACACCCATGCAATTAGTGTCTCAGTTTTTAGTGCAAAAGAATCTGACCTTTCCAAATCATGGAGTGGGATAGTTACTGCTCATGCCTCTTGGTGTAGGCATAAGCCACTACTTTCGGCTAGCATCAAACCTAGAAGGCGACTCTTTGGGCGTCACGATTACAGTGTATCCTTCCACGCGCTCATGCGTGGAGTCTTAACAGCAGGGGCAAGTAAGTTAAGACACTCCTTATCCACTCATCCATTCTCGCGAGCTCTATCGGGCTCTCTTCTGTCATTGCATCATCCGCTTCCCTTTTCCTATTTTTGGTATTGTTGGTATGTTTCATTTCTTTGTGCTTATTCCTTAATTTTAGTCTATCTCATCCTTACACCTTTTCTTCAAAGATGTCTATCCCATCATCAACTGCTTTCTTTTATTTCTTAGTCTTATCTTGAATACTAGTTTCATTACTTCAAGAATTCTAACCATGATTTACTCCTGCAGTGCATTCTTCACCTTATGTAACAACATAATTCCCATAGAAATTTTTTTTTTTTCTTGTATCCTTGCACCAGCAACTGTCGAACGACATCATTCCTATGACCTTAGTAGGAGTATCACGGATGAATGGGCCATAAACTATAAGCTTGATGGCCGATCCGGCCGACGGCCGAGAAGTTAACGTGGCGTACTGCTGGGCACGCCCTTCCAAGGCCGCTTTTCCTGCTCTGCGCGGGGCTAGCCGTGGGAAGGGCCGAGATGGGGCGCCACAGTGGGGACAGGAGGCGGCAGGGCAACAGGGAGGAGAGAGAAAGAGAGAGAGAAGGAGAGGGCCGCTGAGGGAGGAGAAAAAGAGAAGAGCACCGGTCCGAGCCTGGACCGGGCCGTCGATCTTGGCTAATATCTGAATACAAAATTTTAAATTTTTATCGCTGGACTAAAAATAAGGTCCAAATTAAAAATCTAAAATCCTGTAAAATAATAGATCTAAATATATTTTTGGGGCTTTAAGCATTGGTCTTTAAGAAACTGGGTGGCGGAAACTGTTTTGTAGGAAATATATGTCGTACCTTAAATTCCAGAAACAAAGATACTTCAGTGTTCATTCTCCTTAATATAATCATATATCACGCCTGGCTTTCTAAACACAACCTCAAATTACCCTTGACAACAATTTCATCTATTGAATCTACGACCATAAATAGTACTTCACTCATTTCCACTTAGTTTAAAAGCGATTTGCAAGCCTTGGTAGCTAACTCAATTTAACTCCACTGCTCATTACTCTGTTAATGTACCATATGTACTAGGTATTACTTCTTGTCATTCTCATATCGAGGAAATTATGTGATTTGTGCCTACTAAACTCTCGTAACTAGGTCTCATTTCGGTTCTGTTCCTTATATGTATACAGAACCAAAAGCACAAAGCTGACTTGAAAGAAAGAAAATATCCTCTTATATTTAACTTTACACAGATTGTCATGACCTCGCGTTTCACCTAAGTTTCCAGTCTTTCTCTCAAATTTATATCTCTACTTTAATTGTACTCTACCATAAGGTATCCATCTGCATAGACCTTTACAAATGCCATTTTCCTTCTTGACGCAATATTTTATAAAAAGATTATTTAGCTTTACTTATACCGACTATAAGTTTATATCTATCGCCGTTTTTATTGTACACATTAACTTTTGTTGATTCACGAAAGATTTCTCTCACTAATAAATTATTCCAACACTAATTCCACCCTTTCTAGGAGTCATTAATTTGATCCTTGAACTTTATAGCGATTTATAATAATCGGACTTAATAAAGCACCAGTTCTACCCCTATATTGTCTGTCGTTATTTGCCACTACAAAGTGATTACGATCACCTTAAAAATGTTTTTGACATTCTGTGAACCTCTATTCACGCTTCTCACTATCTCAAAAGTCTAACCTAAAACCTATATGTCATTTATCTATCGTTCTTTCCTCATCATACCTGTATTTGATCCCTTAGTGACTTTTATTCAACTACATACTAACTTCTCTTTTCTGCTGTTGGTAGTCAAATCTCATCCTTGCACCTTAACATTTACTCATTATTATTGTATTCAAGTACCTCGCTAAACACTTCTCACTTTCAATGTAGTCTGCATTTGGGTTTTAGTATGTCATTCTCCTTGCCAAGAATAACACTTAGCCTATCACAATATCTTAACACATTTCCTTTATTATCTGACTCTTTAGGTTGTCCTTTCATTTATTTCCTTTGTCTTACCCAAAATAGAACTTGGCTATTCTATCCACATTCCATTCTTCTTACTAACCTGTCATTTATGCTAAGCTATATCCACGTGCGACTTTAGTCTACTGATCAGCGTCAAATCCGTCACACCGTATAAAGCCTGTTGGCACTTTGTTATTTACTGCCATGTTGGAAGTACCGGATACAGGCGGCGAGGAACATTTAGCAGAACCACCAATGACCCCATCGTAGCTCATGGCAGGGCATTCTCTGTAAGTGGCCGGATTGTACGCTGAGCATTACTCACGATCCCATCAAAGCGAGGTCACAGATATATTTTATGCATTTGTCGCTACTTTTTAAAATCCGGTAAATCTAAAAATTTCCTAAAATTTAAATAAAATTAAAATACCAAAAATGCTCATAAAATTTAAAATTTTGGGGTGTTACATAATGGGAGTGACCTATCATAATTATTTTGTCCAAAACATGGATGTTACATTTTTGGAGCAAAGTTGAAAAAAATATATGGCTACTGGTTAACGAGATCGATAAATCAGCTTCCACTATAAGGACATGTCATTCAAAGAAATCATCCCGAATTTAATCTCTGGCTTTGTAATATAATTTTTTATTTCGTGTGTGTTATATCTATCGAAAAAAACAAAATATCCTTCCATAGAAATTTTAGATTCTGCTCTTCTTTGGCATGGACTGGCTGCATTATTAGGGAGTCCCACTAAGCACGACGGACTGGGTGAAAGAGAGATCTAACCTAACGCACCTGCAGTTTTCTCTGGTCTTTTGACCACTCTAGCTAAGTACTTCCACTAGCATTTAGATTATGTGCATGCAATCAATTGCCCAAACTTTCATTACTGCACTTTCTTTATCCATTGTGGCCTTACAGCAGTTTATCTTAACTAATTTAACCTCTTAACACTATTATTGTATTATTATTTTCCATATTTACTCAATTCCAAAACTTAAGATTCCGGGCACCCAGGCAGTCATCAATTCCAAAGTTTACATCCATCGTGATGCGATTATATATGATTCTATAATGGAACTTATCCTCTCCGGGGATACAAGGCCAGCTTCTCTCTACCGCACTCTCTGAGTCCATCACAGGACACTATTCCATAAGTCATCATTATAAATTAATAACCTTGATCCATTAGAAAGATAGGACTATATCCTAACTAACTGATCTGATTTACTATAAACCAGTGTACTACATCTACCATTGTCCTTGCTCGAAAAGCTCCAGCATTTTCTATTCCTACAAATAATATGGAAAGAAGATGCAAAACACGCTGCCCATGTTCGAGTTAATGACTCTTTTATCATATGTAGCTCTATAAATCACATCAATTCATAGTTTGACCTTCTACCAGAGTAGTAGGGATTTATACTTTATTCCATCTTGATACACACAAAGGTATACTATTCTCACTTGGATAAGTGTCTTTACACAGTGTTACAATCCTCGTGGTCTGTGTCTAAAGCTCACTTCTCTTATACACCCTTTCCTCTGTAATTATAATACCACTATCGGAGTACCCATTTGGGAACACGAAGAACCCTCTACTCTGTTTTCTTTGCTCTTCTGTCATCGCAGTGCCAAACTGTCTGCATACATGCAGGCTCGATGTACCACGTCAAGAGCGATCGAGACATCATGGCTAGAGTTCGCGCTACCTCTGTCAAGGCCCCGCCAGGAATCTCTTCACTGTGTAGTTTACGCAGCTCTTTCTTTGCGGGGCATATCTGCAATTCCGAAGTGCAGCAGCATGTCGTCTGAGACACCCTTGCATTCTGTCTTAAGGCCTCAAGGCCCACTTCCGCTTTGATCTTCTATGTTTGGCTCTCTCTAGCTATCGTTGAGCCACTGGTCACTTCCTGCAACTACGTAAATGCAGAAACCTATGGGTGATGTAGAGAGCTCTTGATGTAACTCTGGGTACAAATCTTTGGGATGGCCCGGAGTCGACTGCAGTTATGTTTGGCCCCCTTGACCTTCGATATTGACTCACAGACTCTTTTGCGGGAGTTACAACTCCTCTGCAAATAGAACTCTGTGCATAAGCTGTGTGCCAAAGCAGAAGCCATCTCAAACACCCTCATTGCCAGGAGCACCACGGGGATGCCACGCGACTCTACACAACCAATCTCATGTGGTCTTATGTCTGCGAACTACGGAAGCGGTTGCTCGAGGAGGCGATGTATAGTTCTTTACGTCGTCTGGCCAGGACTAGGTCTCTGATTTCTTATCTCTCCACCAGATCTTGTATCTGGAAACTTATTATTGGGTCATCGTGTTGCCGATGATAGACTATCCTCATCCTTATCTAGAACAATGTTGTGCTTTTAAGACTCACTTTTATGTACTCGTGTCTTACACCGAAATGAGCACACCATTTAAGCCCATCTTGCCTGACAAAAAATATAACATTTCTTGGAGTACGTATCCTCATGATAGATCTCACATGTCTACCTTTCTATTTCACATTTGTGTACTCCACGAAAAGTTCCTCGAGCTGAGCCCGTGTGAGCCTCCGTAAAAGTGGACTTGGCAGGAGTAATCATTATCCATTGTCAGGGCATGGAAGAGGCCCATGACATCTGCGCATACCTCTATCAATCTTCTATGATCCGCTGTAGTGTTCCTACACATGCGGGAATCAAGCAAATATACATCGTCGACATCATAGGTACCGAGGGCACGGCTTCTTGAAATTATGATGCGTTTTGGCAAGATTCCTCTCTTGAGTGCGGTGTTTCGCTGCTAGCATGGGGGTGGACCATCTTCTGCGCCATCATGTCGATGGTTCTCTGTGAACCGGCTAGTGTTTGCCATGGGGTCCATGGGACCTGTGCCATAAGGAGGTGATCTGTGTGTCTTTGGGGTGGCTGCTCCTACATGGCTTGTTCTGACCTCTGCCATCCTCGATGGTGCCTCATCTGTCTTGAAACACCTCAAATCGAGGCACATGCAGTTACAGTGCGATGGCCCATTTCTTTCACCATGCATTTCCTGAAATTGACATTAGCCCACAAAATTCAAAAGCGCACATTGCGACTCACATGGGCTCATATTTACACACGATATAGCATTAGCAAAACTAGAAAGCAAAGAATTAAAAGATGAAGCGAATATGGACCCTATACTCGCATGTGACTCCTGGTAGACTGGTTACCTTTGGGCAACATTTTACGCCGACATTCCCTAAGAATGTTGGAGCTGGCTACGAGCACAGCTACGTGCCACCATTGTCCACGACCCAACCTATGGTAGGTAAGTGTACTAGGACTGGGCGACCTAGCCAGGAGCGTAGTAAGCCTTAGCTGTTTCATTTCCACTGCTAAGGCCCATTTGGTCCAAATTCAAGAAAACAAGCGGACTGGCCAGTCAAAGGCACATAAATGGACTTTCCAGCAGGAGTTTCGACTCACCAGGCACATAAACACAATATACCAGTCAGGTGAGCTCCGACTCACCACAGGCACTGTAAACACAATATATAGTCAATTGGGGAGCTGTTTCATACTCCTTATTCCACATAAAATAATCTCATGGACATAATAATAAATGGGAGCTCGGCTCCTCACTGGCTCGGCTCCTCATCCAATCCATCAAACATGCATAGCACATTTTAGTTTACACAGGTCCAAAATAAATAATTTAGACTTTACAGAGACCCAAATCTCTTTGAATTATGGCAAAGGAGTGATTATTGGAGTTGTGGAGGAATAAGGCCTGAAATAAACATTTCTAACACATGCGGAAATTCTAAAGATTTAACAAGTTTATACAAAGCATTGAAAGTCGACTGCGGAAAGCGGAGTTAACCTCGAAAAATATCCTCCTGTGGCTGTAAATTTTTTGAGAGCAGGAGTGGCGTTACGACTTCGAGTAAAATATCAATTTTAACCATAATCTCTATAACTTCTCCTGTAATAATACTTTTGTAGCGTGATGCAACATCATCATATTCACATTCTTATCAAAAGGTAATTTGGAGCATCACGCACCTGTAGCATCGATCATAATATATTGGGGCTGATCCCTATCGACTCTCTTAGATCCAACTGGTGTGAAGAACTCAAGCGTGACTACCTCGGAAGGCAGGTCAGTGAAGAACTGTAGTGACTACCACGATCTATCCATAGTCCACCGCATCACACGCGCCAGCGCCGCTGCTCCAATTCTGCACAACAACGCTCCTTGGCACGTGCGAGTTATGAATCTGACGTGTCGTGCCTAGAGTTTAACTACATAAATATATGCATATAAGTGATGCATGGGCCATCTTCGAGCAATATAATATCACTCGAAATTATAATTAAAATTAATATTTTACTCACGGACTTGACGATCAACTGTGCGTGTTCATTGAGGCGGAGGAAGAAGACATCGTCACGACAATTGTTACATTTGTTGCTAGATGACTCAATCCAGATAAAGAAAAAGACCAAATCACGTGCAAATTAAATCAAAAAATCAAAGTGATCTCATATCTTTAGGACCTACCCGACCTTTGCCAAAGGGCTCCAAAAACACTTCTATATCACAATCCATATATCCACATCCAATCATCCACAGCCCACATCTGGGCCCATCAAATCAATCATTCATCCTGATAACAAAAATTTAATTTAGTCACTATAATTGATCATTTTGCAAAATTTTTTAATCTAAAATTCATAAAACTTTGCCCATGATCCTTGCATGATATTATAAGCTATTTGCAAGAATACGTAATTTTCTAGCTACCAAATATTTATGAATTTTTAATCCTATTTAAGCCTTGAAAATTCTGGCAAGGTAGGGTTACCTTTGCAGATTAGGCAGAGGAGCAGCTCAAGGATGCTGACAATGGTGAGTGGCAAAACCTCAAATTGGTCGGAACTTTTCATTAGTAGTACTGTGGCAGAGGGTGCAGTCCGGACCAGCTGCCGTTGTAATTGAGGATACCTACCTGAAGCCCAATAATAATATATAAAAAATCGAAGTGTTTACACAATAAATATTCAAGAGATCGGAGGAAGTTCTTATCAGATCTCGTGAGAGCCACAATAAATATCGAGAATAATCTACTTAAAGCAAAAGGAGACATAACTCACTTGACTCACTAAGGATTTATCTCATTTACTTATATCCCAGGTAATCAAATGGTGAAAGCAAATATTCCTATATGAAGGGTAACATATTCATTGAGCCTTCCTAACTATCAAATTTGAAAGTGTAAGTTAAAATCTACTTTACCCTTGTTAAGGGACGAGGTAGGGTGCCTAACACCTTCCCCACGTTTACGGACCCGAACCTAGAATCTGTCTTGAAGTGGTTTCATTTTAATTATCTCCCAAATGGTTTCTTTAGTTTCCCTCCAGCGCCCAAGGTGGCGACTCATGCTCTTTTACGGCCGGTGGTGATACGTCCCGGGAGCAACCGCAAAATCCCATTGCGACAAAGATAAGCAAGTAAAAATTTAGTAAGATTGTATCCAACAAAACCAGATTAATAATAGAACACCCCACAACACTCAACCTATATGTCAAGTGAAAAACTTGGAATCCAATGTACAAGACAGAAAGAACAAAAAGCTACTAGAATACCAGAATTATAAGAAATTCACCCTTCTTTTTTTTTCTAAAGGTAGAAGTTCATTAAAAATTTTAAATAGGCAGAGATTGAAGTATAAATTATTCAAATTCGTTTCAAATCTGATTATTAAAACTCAAATCTATTTAATTTTTATATTAATAATATGCACAAAATATATATTTCAAATAATAATTTATATTTTAAAAATTTAATAATTAAATAAAATATTTAAATTTTATTTATTTAAAATATAATATATAAAAATATTTATAACTATCATTATTAAATATATATATTTCATATTTAATTAATTATTTATATAAATGAATTAAAATATTACACTAATTAGCATAAAATACCCAAATCTAATTTTCATATAATTAATCAAATTTAAATCTCTCCTAATAGGATTCAATTGAATAAGTATTTAAATTCATCCCCTTTCCTAATTTAGAATGGGTTAAATTATTAAAAATATTAATTAAATTTAAATTTAAGTAAAATAATTGTAATGTAGGCCCTACTATTATTATCTCCATCAATATCATAGAACGAGTCCACCAATGTAACAGTACACAAAATTATGCACCCACGTCCACGTGTTACACGATCTGTGTATGGGAATTTTTTTTTTGTATTTTAGTATTTTTCCATTGAATTATATTATCCATCCTATCTTTAATTAATTAGTTGAAAAATGAGAAAGAACAAAATGCACCTACACTTTTATTTCATCATTTTCTTCTTTTCTTTTAATCTATTTATTTATTTATTTATTTATTTATTATTATTATTATTATTATTATTATTATTATTATTATTAAAAGGAATTGCAAGTATGAATTGTACACTAGTTCTTGTTTCTAATAAATTATTTTTTAATTCAAACAGCAATTGACAAATCTGTTTCATTTGGAGACTAAGTCTTCCTTTGTTTCATCAAAAATAATTTATATATAAAAAATAAAAAATACTTTTTAATGAAAAATATTTTTTAATATTTTTAATGAAAATATTTTTTATTATTTAGTTGTGATATTAAATTAGTTGTATATATTTATATCATACATATATAAATATTTTTATATTTTAATAAAATTATTAAAATTTTAAAAATAAAAAATGCTACATAAAAGAAAAAATTATTTTGTTTAAAAGTGATTTAAATTTTTATTTAAAAAAGTATTTTTTATTAATTTATTTTTAATATTTAAACCTTAAAATATAAAAATATTTTCAAGTGAAACAAACGAAGACTAAATGGCATATAATCTTCCAAATTGGCTGCTTTACTCAAAAAAAAAAATAATTTATTACAAGAAAAATGAAGAGATTAAAGAAATAACCATGTGAATGAAAAAGGAATGAAAAAAAAAATCTTCCAAATTAGCCACTTTACTCAGAAAAATAATAATTTATTATAAGAAAAATAAGGAGATTAAAGAAATAAACAGGTGAATGAAGAAGGAGGAATAAAAAAAAAATAAAAAGAATTTCTTAGAAGGTTTTGTGCTTATGGGCCACTTTTTTCCCCTTTGGAATGTTGCAAGTGCTACGATATTCTTCGTGCGCGCTTTGTGGTTTGTGGTTCACATTGTGAAAAAGCAATCGAATAGTGCTCAAATATGGAAAGCTCTCTACAAAAAGAAATATATTTATTTATTTTTAATTACAAAAATTATTTATTTATTTTGATTTTATATACACCTACTATTAAATTAATATAGGGTGCAGGAAAAAAGTTATTAATTATTGACTATATATTTATATTTTGTAAAAAAAAAATTGTTATATATTATATTGAATATATGAGAAATAGAATTCAGTTTATCATTATTATTAGGAATTGGGGTGAGCATTCAGCGAGGAGAATGGAGAGGTGGCTCCCATGCTTGTTGCCAATCGGATAGCTTGAGCCTGCTTTCCTCTCCAGCAGGTGTACCAGTCCCTTCATGGGTTAAAGCATACATTAATTAAGATGCAGAAAAAAGTAGTGGAGTCTTCAATGCTTGGAAGCAATCTGAGAAATTATTTGTATTTTACTGGAATTACAGAAAAAAATTATTTATAATTGACTATATATTTATATATTGTAAGAATTATTGTATATAAACAGCCATTATATTATTATTAAATTAAAACTTAATATTTTTAAAAATAATTCTAATGGAGTAAAACTCTCATAGTATTTTGTCAAAACATGGATGTTACATTATGGAACTAAGTTGAAAAATATCATAGCTACTTGATTAGCAAAGATCGATAAATCAGCTTCCTGCATAAGGACATATCATTCGAAATCATCTGATTTAATCTCTTTAAGCTTTTAACAATATAATTTTTTATTTAATTTTAATTAAAATTTAAATTTAATATGTTATATTTTAATTAAATTTTTTATTTAATTTCATTTCAAAGAAAGAATTTACTAAATTTCCGTAGGGTGATTTTATATAACAATTTAATAACTTTAGTGATATTCAAATTAAAAAATAAACTAAAATATTAGTACCATCATAACTCATAAGTCTGATTAGGAAGTGAAATCGTCATGCTGGTGAAAGCGTCATGATGTAGAGAAACTGTATGGTGACACCATTGGACGGATGGGTTAATTGGGATGCACATTTTTCAAGAATATACAAGTCACCAAAAAAAAACTAAAAACTCTATTAAAATTATCATTATTTTAATGGCAGGTTCATTTTTTTTATCGTGTGTGTTATATCTATCGAAAAAAACAAAATATCCTTCCATGGAAATTTTAGTTTCTGCTCTTCTTTGGCATGGACTGGCTGCATTATTAGGGAGTCCACTTACGCTGTTGGACTGGGTGAAAGAAATCCAACCTAACGCAGTTGCATTTCTTTGTCGTATTTGCTTCATTGCTTGGCTATGGCTGTCGAAGCTCAAAAGCTCAGCATTTTCCTAACTATTCAACAATATGGAAAACAGAAGATGCAAATATTTACTCAACCATGTTGTTTATGCCTCTTTTATCCTCACTTCTATGTTTTGAAATACTCTAACTATCAGCTGAGCCACTGGTCACTTCTTCAACCAAAATGTGCATATGCTTGAACCCGAAAGAAAGTGACTTGGGAGACTATATTGTCCTCTTAAACAGCCAGAAGACCAATTATTCAGAGAAGTCAATGATTTAGAAAACGGTATCGATCATTTTGCCAGCTGACACTTTAAACTCAAAGCCGCCACGTTTGCTTTACTGCTACTGCCATGTAATGTGGGGTTTGCTGCAAAACTTGTATGAATGAAGCAAAAAGGCAATGAGCTGGGGAAGAGTTGCTGTTAGCCCGGCCTCAGAAGATGGTGCCTCTGCACACGACCCACACACCTAGATTTTTGGGTCTCCAGCAAAATTTAGGATTTTGGAAATCTTCGAATTATGGCAAAGGAGTGATTATTGGAGTTGTGGACAGTGGAATAGCGCCTGATCACCCTTCATTTAGCGGGAAAGGAATGCCTCCTCCGCCAGCAAAATGGAAAGGGAAATGTGAGTTCAATGCAACACTCTGCAACAACAAGCTTGTTGGTTTGAGAAATTTTGATGGCACCAGTAATGACATGTTGGACAGGGATCAGCATGGGACACACACTGCTGGCACAGCAGCTGGAAGTCCTGTGAAAGGTGCCAATTTGTTTGGGCAGGCCAATGGCACTGCAATTGGCATGGCACCTTTAGCCCACTTGGCAATGTACAAAGTTTCTGCCTCAGATAACAAGGCCGGCGAGAGTGAGATACTGGCTGCAATGGACGCTGCCATCGATGATGGAGTTGATGTGCTTTCACTTTCCCTTGGTCTTGATTCTCATACTTTCTATGATGATGTAGTTGCAATTGGAGCTTATGCTGCTATTCAAAAGGGGATATTCGTCAGCTGCTCAGCAGGAAATTCTGGGCCTTCTTATAAATCTTTATCAAATGAGGCACCATGGATTCTAACTGTAGGAGCAAGTACCATGGACAGAGAAATAAGAGCAACAGTTTTGCTGGGAAATAATACAGAGCTAAATGGCGAATATCTTTTTCAGCCAAAAGATTTTCCTTCATCATTACTGCCACTTGTTTATGCAGGTGCAAATGGTAATGCATCATCTGCATCCTGCCAAAAAGGATCATTGAGAAATGTTGATGTCAAAGGCAAGATAGTTTTGTGTGAAGGAGGGCCAGAAAAAGTTTCCAAAGGCAAAGAAGTCAAAAGAAACGGAGGCGCTGCCATGATTGTAATGAATGATGAGAATGAAGGCTTTGTTATTGCACTTGATCTTGATAACCGTGTGCTTCCTGCAACACATGTGAGTTACAAGGCAGGCTTGGCAATTAAAGCCTATATAAACTCTACATCGTCGCCAACTGCTACAATCTTGTTTAAAGGAACTGTAACTGGTGTACCGGCTGCTCCTCAAGTGGCCTGGTTTTCCTCGAGAGGTCCTAGCATTGCAAGTCCTGGGATCTTGAAACCTGACATTATAGGCCCCGGTGTGAACATTTTAGCTGCTTATCCAGTTTCAGTTGACCAGACTACCAACAGGTTTGGTATGATCTCTGGTACCTCAATGTCCTGCCCTCATCTTACTGGCATTGCCGCTCTACTCAAACGTGCCCACCCAAACTGGTCACCTGCTGCTATAAAATCTGCCATCATGACCACTGCTTATTTGTATAACCTTGGAGGCAAGCCTATTTCTGAACATACAGAGTTTCTTCCAGCTAATGTCTTTGAAGTTGGTGCAGGCCATGTGAACCCATCGAAAGCAAATGATCCAGGGCTTATTTATGACCTCAAACCTGATGAGTACGTTCCTTACTTATGTGGTCTTGGTTATTCTGACAAACATGTGGGAATTATAGTGAAGCGCACGGTGAAGTGCTCAAATGATTCAAGCATTCCTGAAGCTCAGCTGAATTACCCTTCATTTTCTATCGATTTGGGATCTACTCCGCAGACATATACAAGAACAATTACAAATGTTGGCAAGCCCAACTCAGTTTACTCCCTTGACATCTCTTCACCTGAAGGAGTACACGTTATGGTAACACCTCACAGGATTAGTTTTAGTAGGCTGAACGAGAAAGCTACATACTCTATAACATTTAGCCGAAGTAGGAACGCTAGTATATCTTTGGCTCAGGGATACCTAAAGTGGGTGGCTGATGGATATAGTGTTGGAAGTCCAATTGCGGTCTTATTTAAATAGGCAGGCATAAAAGTAATTGTTTATGGACATGGAGTGCGTGGATACTTTCTTCTGAAGGAGGGGAAAGCTTCATATCAACTATCTCATCAATAAAGTTTAACTAGTTATGATTCTGATAAAATAAAACAATATAGTCGATAATGCAAAATTTTATATCTTTCCTACTAAATAAATAAATATATATATATATATATATATATATATATAGAGAGAGAGAGAGAGAGAGAGAGAGAGACACGCCGGCGCACACACACTAAATGATTGTCAATTTATCGTGGTATTAAGTGTAATACTAAGATTCACTGCACTCAAAGAAAAAAATAATTCAAATTCAATTCTTAAAGAAAACATTGTTAAGAAAAATAGCCACAAACCTATAAAATAGAGGGATACCATAATATATCTAAAAAAATTTGCCATGTGAATAATTAAAGGCCGCAACAATCCTTTCTTTTTTTTTTAGAAGAAAATCTTTAGCTTATTTTTATTATTCATACTAACATGGCCAAAACTATTTAAATAACTCACAAGGGCGACCACAATTTAAAACATGCTTCCCGGATATTAGTTTCCAAAGACCGCTTAGAAAACTATCCCACCCACCCATCCGATAGTAAACACGCATGACAGCTAAAAAGTATGCCAAGTAATGGTCAATGTAATTTGTCCACCAAGACTATTACATATATTTCCTTGAATTTTATATTGCCTAAAAGACAATTTAAGGATAAAAAGGTGACATATGATGAAGTTTAAATTGGCAACAAGGTACAGAAAAAGGGAAAAAAAATAATAATAATAACTGTTCACACTGTAAGAGAGAGAAAGAGAGCTAGACAAAACTCCAGAACACAGGTTACATAATTAAAATGGCACAGTTTCTTTAGTTTACGCCATCTCTATATACATTGTCTGTTCAGACCATTAAATGCACATATGATGCGTGAAAGTTGCATAAACTCCATAATACAGTATTGACCAATCATTAAAAAAGCTCTTCAACATTCTGGTAAACAATACCTGCAATCATCCAACCAACAAAATCAACTTTAGATGCATACGAAACAAAAATGAGAAATGTGAATCAATAGGTAAATCCAGCGCACCAATCTTTTTTTTTATAGGTAATAGCTCACCAATTAATAGCCAACATTTCAAATGCATTAATAAGAGCAAGGATCATTGAATTACAAAGTCTACAACACGACAAATGAAAGACCTGCTCAAAGTGCCATCTCAGCCTGTAAGGCAGCAAGTTCATCTTCCTCAGCTGTGCGCTTCTGAGGAACAGGACGGGCTGGTTGCCTCCCTGCTGGAACCTGCACTGGAGCTGCTGGAGCTGTGGTTGCAGGCTGAAGAAGTTGTTCTTCCAATTCAGCACCTTCTAGTTCTTCAAGTTCCGCCTCCAATTCATCCTGAAAGGTCAAATAATATTTAGATGCTTCCCCAAATGCATATTGTGCACAAATTGAAGCAAGTCTTCTTACAACAGTGACCCACTCTAAACAAAATTAAAATGGTTAAATACAACACTCACCTCATCAAAATCAGCTGCGGCACCAATGGGAGCAGACAGAGCCTCTTGTATCTGTTTCATATTCTCTGTCTGTTCATTGATCTCATCCATAGTCTTGTCCACATCATCGATATTTCTGTAAAATTATCAAACATTTTAACACAGATTATACTTATTATACTACACATGAGATGTGAATCCAGAATGTAAAGATTATAGTGAGATGCTGAATGAAATAAATTGCTACATACGTTGCCTTCTGCATTGCCTTCATTGCAGATGCTCCAGTTCTCAATGCATCTACAGTTTCTGTAGTGGCTTTTGCACCTTCTAACATTATCATCTGTAACATTGAGATCCACAGCACGAGTTTAATTTTTATGGATAAATTACAAATGTGATTATGACATTTTGAAACAATAACAATTTTTATACAAAAACTCACCTGATCATGAATGCGCAGTTGGAAATTTCCAAGCTGTTCTATTTGCTGTTCATATAGCTTCTTCCTCTTCAAACATTGAATAGCCGCTGCACCACAATTGTATCAATCAGGGCCAAACAGTAGACAACCTAAATTTTATAATAGTACTTCACATCTTCACTGGAGTCTGATTTATATCATATTTAACCGCATAATAAAGTTATCATATATGTTACTTGAACTTTGGCGGATATCAAATAATGGATGTGGTGTTATTTTGGCTATGTCCAAAAACTTTAAAAGATTTTTCTCACTAATTTAAAGAGTCAAAGTGTCTTTCTCATGTCCAAATATCATTATCCAAACAAGTGTAATTTTAAGAGGATGACGAGTCAAAGTAACCATAGTTGCAATAAGAAAACCATTTCCATGGTTTTTAACTTTTGTCCTAGCATCAACAGAATTTATAACCTCCAGATAGCCTATTAAGCATGGCCCCACCAAGATGGACTTTAGAAAGGGATTTTTCTACCCACATCTTACTCTCAGAGAGGGGGAGAGAGAGAGAGAGAGAGAGAG
>NW_026614761.1:0-117069 GCF_030052815.1 Hevea brasiliensis
AAAGAGTTTACGATAAGAAAATCTTATTAATCAAGAACTGAATTAAAAGAGAACATAATGTTCATAGCAAATGGGGTTTGACATTAACCATGACTTCATTGAATTGGGATTTTGTAACAGAGAGATTCTAGTGCATGGTAACATATGATTATAGGTTCATTTAAGGTATTCCTTATTACTGATTGGTGGCTATGGCATGCTATGCTAGGTGTTAATAATGGTCTATGAGGTGCATAAAATGATTTAGAGAAATCATTTATGGTAAGAAAGAGTTCTCATGATATTAAGAGTTGATATCATGTCTCATTGCCAATTAATGATGAGCCTAGTGAGTCACACACATACACAAGATAATCACTGTTAAATATGATTTAATTGATTAATTAAAGAGTTTAATTGATTAATTAAATAAGTTTGGTTAGCAATAAAATTGGAAAGTCCCTAGAATGGCTTGAAATTAAATCTAGGTTATTGGATGTATAGAACAAGTTAAATTTATATTTAAAGTGTTTAAATATGAATTTAATTGTGAGAAATTATTTAATAGAGATTAATTAATTAATTTATATTTGATATAAATTGATTAAAAGAGGAGAAATAATGATTTTGGGTTGAGAACTCAAAATTACAACACAAGGGTAATTTGGTCATTTCACAGGTTGATATTTGGCACCATGAAATGGTAACACATGGCACCACATAAGCTTGCCATTTGTTTTTCTATCATGTAGGATGATCAAAGTCAAGATTAAGTCTAGCTTTGACACTTGGCTTAATGTGATTAAGTCAATTTAAATAAGATGTAATGAGGTGATGAGATGTGGCAAGGGTTTTAGTGATTACCTAATTATAAAAGGGAAAAGAAAAGAAAAAACATATACACTCTTATTTTCTCAAAGGTGCAGCACCTTGGTCTCTCCCATCTCCTCTTCATATTTTCTCATCAATTCAAAGAGAATTGCCCAAATTCCTTTGAATTAAAATTGCTAGAAATTATTTCTAGTGTCCTATACACATCTACAACCTCTCTAAAGGCAAATCCCCAATTTATAATTGGTTGCCAAGGCTTGAGAAGCAAGATAAGGGGCTACCCATTGGTGATCTTGGTGTGGACAAGCTAGAGGGATAACACTTGGGGTCCTAGGTGCTTCACAAAGGTACCAATTACATCTACAATGTATCAAAAGGTTAGTACACTATTATTCCTTTAATCTAGGGTTCTAATGAATAAATTTGTTAATTCAAAAATATTAAATGGCAAATGTAGATCCTAATGCATATTAAAAGTGTTTTAATATATAATTTAACATTGAAATTAATTAGGCACATAAAGGATGTGGCATGATGCATGAAACTCTAGAAGAAAATTTTTGAATTCAATGTTCTAATTCACCTACCAACATGCTTCTGCTCCTTCAATTGGTATCAGAGCCACTATATTTACCATTTATATTGTTTAATATGAGATTTAATTGTGTTATTTGATCAAAATTTGATTGATTCATTGCTGGTTGGACCAACAAAGGTGGCGGCATCATGTTCTTGCTCAATGGTGCGCATGGTTTGTGCACTCCAAGTGTGCGCATGGTTGTTGGACTTTAATTGTGCAATTGTTGTATGTTTTGATGCCCATAATTATGCCCATGACTAATTAAATTATTTAATTAGGAATTTTAATCACACAATTAAATTTGTTTGAATGTGATTCAAATCTAAATTTTTAAATTTGTTTGAATATGATTCAAATATGAAAATTTTAAATTTGTTTGAATGAGATTCAAATCTGAATTTTTAAATTTATTTGAATGTGATTCAAATCTGAATTTTTAAATTTGTTTGAATGTGATTCAAATTTGAATTTTTAAATTTTTGAATGTGATTCAAATCTGAATTTTTAAATTCATTTGAATGAGATTCAAATCTAAATTTTGTAGTTGAATATGAGATATTCAATTTAATTTTTAGTATGTATGTTTTATTTAATTGTTAAATAGTAATATGCATGATGGATGATCATGGACAACAAAAGACCAATGTGATTGAATTTATTTCTTTTATTTTTCTTTGGGTTGTAAAATAATTAATTTTATTTTGGTAGCATGTAATATAAATGGTATAATAATTTTGGGTTGTAATTTCATTTATTTGAGGACTTTAAAGTCCATATTCTCGTAAATTCTCCTTGGTATGCCAAGGATTACAATGTAATTGGATTGCAAGAAGATTAAAGAGGTCAAGAGCATTGGGGGATAGTGAGAGGAATTCAAGATCAAGTGTTGATTATGTATTCATTCAGCAACTCTTGTAAAATGAATGAATGAAATGCACCTAGGAATGCCACTGATTCAATTCTTGGTGGCTCAATTGAATCCCTTAGAAAGTCCATGATCGTGCCATATTATTTGAGTATTCATGCATGCATGAGATGTATGGGAATGTATGTAAGTATATGATACATGCATGCTAAATGGATAATGTGCAAAAGTGAGACCATAATAGTAATTAAGCCGACCACTAAAACTTCCAAACAAATGATTAAGTAGGAAATGGTATAATTAATGTAATTATATCATGGGCCCTCCATTGAGGCAATTATTTTAAGAAATTTTAAATACTTGTATGAGATGCATTTAATTTAAGAGATTTTCTTAAGAATAACTATTAAGCATGAGATGTTGTAAATATGTAAATAAGTTGATGGCCAATAATGGATGTGTCTGAGGACATTAAATTTATTTGCATGTTTACTAGCTTAATGGGATCAACTTAACTAATGCAAGATAAATCAATCTTGGATGTGCCTAAGATTTTGAGCATTAGGGCTGGATAAATGATTGAACCTCACAAGAGATGTGATGGGCAAGGAGTTGTTCACTTATAGTTTATTGTAATTCCAATAATGGATGTGCACGAGGATGATCAATAAAACTATAAGAATTCAATCACCCACTAGAAATCCATCCAACGGGATTTCCGTTTCCTATTTTGGAAGTGTAGGATTCGCCAAGTTAATCATTTTGGTTAATTACTTGATACATTTACTCATTAATCTAGTTATTTTCTGCAGTTAATTTTACGATAATAATGAGCACACAACAACCACCATCATCCAATATCCTTGCGAGCATACTTGATCACAATAGGTTGTGGGACCTAATCTTTACGATTGGCTAAGAAATTTAAAACTTGTCTGAACCTAGAACGTATTGGATATGTTCTAGACTCAAAGGTTCCTGGTCCCTTACCTCCAGAGGCCACTTAAGAGGAACATGAAACTTTGAACAAGTGGAAGGAGCATGATATGAGAGCCAAGTGTTACATGCTTGTTTCCATGAGTAATGAGTTACAGAAGTAGCATTAGAACATGCAGAATGCAAGTGAGATCCTCCTTCCCCTAAAAGAGTTGACTGGAGAGCATAGCAGGAATCCCAGATATGAGATATCTAGACAACTATTTCGAATGAGGATGTCTGAGGGACAGAATATTGGGGATCATATCCACAAGATGATTCGGCTTATAGAGCAGCTGGAACATCTTGACTTTCACATGGATTTCCAACTACAAATGGATTTGATCCTTCAGTCTCTTCCTGAGTCATTCACAAAATTTTCATATGACTAAGCAGGAATACACCTTGGCTAGTTTACTTAACATGCTAGTTATTGCCCAAAAGCATATGCCGGGCAATAAAGGAAAAGAGGTGGCTTTGATTGCATCTTCTTCTTATGTTGGAAAGTCCAAAAAGAAGAAGGGCAATAAGAATAAGAAACCTCAAATTCCTAAACCTTCCAAGAAGATAACCAAACAGAAGGGGAAGACCAAAGCTGTGGAGGCAAAGGAAAGTGTTTCCACTGCCAGAAGGATGGGCACTAGAAAAGGAACCGCCTAGAGTATTTTGCTTCTCTGAAGGACAAGAAGGATACACCTTCAGAAGGCATGTCTATATCTTGTTATTTAGATGCTGATGATACTCACAGTTCATCTACAGCTTGGGTTTTAGATACTAGTACCAGTTCTCACATTTCTTATGATATGCAGGAACTAGCAAACAGTAGTAGCTTGCATGCTCGAGATGTTAGACTCTGGATTGGCGATGGCTCAACTGTTTAAGCTTTAGCCACAGGATCTAAATATTTTTATATGTGTGGACATATTTTGTGTTTAAATAATATTTTGTATATACCTGATGCTTTTAAGAACATCATTTCAATATCTAGTTTGACTAGAAATGGTTATGAATTTCAGTTCACAAATGATGTTTATAATATTTATTTTGGAAATAAATATGTTAGCTCGGATTTTATGGGTTTTATGCATGATGGTCTTTATTATTTGGATAATAATGATAAACACAAATTGAATGCAATCAATCTAAATGAATGTAATGCCATGATGAAAATCAACTCAAGTTCAAAATATCTTTGGCACTTAAGATTAAGTCATGTTGCGGAAGATAGGATTGCAAAGCTGGAGAAAATGAGGATTTTATCCTCATTGGGTTCTGAACCTACTTCAACTTATGAATCTTGCCTTCAAGGCAAAATGACTAGATCACCCTTTGTTAGACAAGGACTAAGAGCTGAAAATATTTTAGAGCTAATACATAGTGATGTATGTGATCCATTTAAGGAAATGGCTAGAGGCGGTTTTCATTACTTTATTACCTTTACTGATGATAAATCAAGGTTTGGGTATTATATTTGATAAAATATAAACATGAATCCTTTGAAAAGTTCAAAGAATTTAAATCTGAAGTAGAAAATCAAACAGAAAAAAGTATGAAAACTCTTGATCAAATCGAGGAGGTGAATACTTGAGTGCGAATTTGATGAATACTTGAAAGTGTAACACCCTATATTGGTAGTGCGTTCTCTTTGTTAGATGGCGGTGTTTGTCCGGACAGCTAGGATGCTTGGAATTATATTTAAATATTAGTGTGGAGATATAAGGTAGTGAAATACAATAGAGGAAGATACAAAAAAAATAAAGGAAAAATAAAAGATAGAAAATGGAACTAAGCTAAGCGAATAAAATGCATTGATGGGTAGCATTTGCGAAGTTGCGGCGTGGGCCGTTGACTAGCCTTGGACCGTGAGGAACTCTAGAAAATATTTTTGAGACTTAAATAAACATCTATTGAAAAATAAATGATATTAGAAATGTCAAAGAAAAATTAAATAATTAGTACAAAGAAAAACAAAAAATCGAAACTTATGAAAATCGATTGTTACTGAAAAGGTGAAAAACAACCCGAATAGGGTTATTGTGGTCAATTGACACTCAAAGTTGCCTTTTGACCTAAATGTCCATTAAAAATAAATAATATTAAACTTTGAAAATACCATGAAAATTAAAATGGTGGCCCATAATTTAAATAGTGAAAGAAAAGAGGTTAAATGTGGGAATTATGAAAATTTTGATTAAACAAATATTAAAAATTATCTTAGTGCTCCACTAATATCTTCAAAGTGGATCATTAATCAGATTTGTGGCAGCAGATTCCTTCATCTGCTTCCTGGAGCCAACCAGCTAAAGTCCCTTGGGAGAAAAACTCCATAGCCAAAATCTTAAGCTCCATACAACCCACTTTGAGCCATCCTTTCCACTAAGTCCCTTCTTTAAAGTTAATCCTCGCTTCCAAGGAAGATTTTGGTAGCAATTTTAAGGAGGTTTAGTGAAGTTTTGATCAAGCTTCAAAGGTGGTAAGTGTGTATTTTCCATTCTTGTTTCATTAAACTTTGAGTGGATGTTGTGGTGAGTTGTTTTATGGAAGAAGTTTTGAAGTTTGATGATTTAATGGTGGTACAACATTTCGGTAGCCATTGGAACTCAGCATATTTAGTTTGTTTTTACTTGTTAATGATAGTTTAAGATGTTGATGTAAGTGTTTATGTGTATAGAAATGATTTAGACAATGTATATTAAGAGCATGTGTAATGGTGCACTTGATTTTGGAAGCTTGAAAGCAATTTGAAGGAGATATTTTCCATGAGGTGAATTGGCAACTTTAAAGTGTGGTTAGAAATATGTTGTTTCATGGTTTGGTTTATTGAATTATGTTGTTTATGGTGGCAGCATGTATATGTGTATAATAGATTGGAATTGGATATGTAAATGGGGTATGTTCATGTGGTTAAATTATGTAAATGGACTTTGGTAAATTATGAGTTATAATGTGTATGTTGAGAATGGTTACAAGCTATCCAAAAATGACCAAAATGTGTTGTTAAGTGTGTTAATGGTATGGTACAAAACAGAATTGGCATGAAAGAGTTAGCTTAGTAAGTATAGAATGTGCAATTGATAAGTGATGAAGAATGTGTAGTAGGGCGGTGTATATTTTAGCTTAAAACCTTAAGTGTGTGACACAAATTTGAAAGAGAGCAATTGGAGTTGAAAATAGTCACAAAATGTTACAAATTTAATTAAGGAAGATTAACAAAATTATGACTAGAAGGTGACTAGAAAAATAACCAAATCCGGATTAGTGACTTGAAAGCCTAAAATTATCCATTTGGGTAGTTAGTGTTTTGACCATAACTTACTCAAAACAGGTCCAAATGGCCTGAAATTTTTACCATGAATATTTTAGACATAGATCTACAATTCTTATGAAGACACCAAAGCCCAGAAATAGCCAGAACCAAGCCAAATGGCTTGCACAAGTTTGGATACTAAAACTGACCAAAATGAAAATGACCTAAAAATGACCTAAGCCTACCATTTTAGTGCATTCTGTCCAGCATTGGTAAATTGACCATATCTTGGTCTACACAACTCAGAATGACCTGAAATTTTGTCCCGCGTGCAATAAGACATAGACCTACAAGTTTGTAGTTTGGATCGGAACCCGAAAATTGAGGAAACTAGGTCATCCGGCTAGGTCAAAATAGTATACTGAAATCCGGTAAATTGCAATAAAATGCAATACACTTGGAAATGAAATTGATAACATATACCAACACTAAAGGGCTATAAAATGTGACATATTGGTAACATTAGAATTGACTCACTTAGAGTGCATCAAGAGTCAACATTATAGGTTGACTAATGAAATGAATTGAAGGGAATAGTACCAAGAAAATTTAAATATTGGATTTTATTGTTAGAAACAAGTTCATTGAGTACTAAAGCACTTTAAATTGTGTGTTTCAGTTGAAAAGGATATTGAGAAGCATAAGGAACACTGAGTCAGGGCCAAGAGGCATTTATCAGAGGTCTGTGCACAATATTTTTTATATTCACTACTTTTACCAGAAAATTTATTTGGAGAAATGAGTTATGAATAATTTTTTATTGTTTTGGCTTTGGGAATTTTATTTGAGAATTATTGTGTTGCCTACTTTGCAAATGGAAATTTTGAGTAAAAATATGATTTTTGATTTGTATGAAATGTTTAAATATTGTGATTTGGAATTATTTTGATTCATACTTGGCATGACAATATTACTATTTTTCTCCTCCATTTATGGGGTGAGTATGACATTTTCCTCCTCCATGGGGTGAGTATGACTATTTTTCTCCTCCATTTATGGGGTGAGTATGACTACTTTCCTCCTCCATTTATGGGGTGAGTATGACTATATTCCTCCCTTTTTGACTTGTCAGTCTGAGGTGAGTATAGATGTGTACTCATTAGCTAACTAGCCACCTCCCTCATTGATTTCGATTAATGATGTGAGTATGCCTTGTCGTGGTGTACAACACGGCATATTTGGAAAAGTTTCTGTCATGACCTAAGTTGTGTTATTGATTGGCAATACTGTGTTATTCAATCGTTTGATCAAATTTGTGTTATCTGAGCTTTGAAAATTGTGACAGGAAATTGTGAATTATTTGAATTGTAAATTATCAATAAAAGTTTTATATACCACATTTTAAATTGTTATTGTGCACTACTGAGTAAATTTTACTCAGCGATAGCTTTTTCATTGCTGTCGCAGGTAGACGGATGGACAGAGCGTGAGTATATAGCGATAGCTTTTTCATTGCTTGTGCTATATTTTGAGATTTCACGGTATATTGAGTATACCATATTTTGTAGTTTTGTTGTAATGTGTTTGCACTGTATATATGTATTGTACTTGGTCTTGAGCAGTTATAAGCTAAAATTGTAAATCATTTTGGCTTGTAAAAATATTGTGGTATATTTATCTTATCTCAGCTTTTGGAAATACTGGAAAATTAATTGTTGAACTGAATTGATAATGTTGAGAAATTTATTGTGCTGAGCAAATTTATTGGAGTTTGGGATTGAGAAATATATTGGAAGTGCTTATTCTGAGTTTTTAAAGAACTGTTTTATTCAAAATACAGATGGCACCCTGTCAAAATTTTTACAAAAATTATTAATACTTTAAATTGTTATTTGGTTTCACTTTATTAAAAGAAAATTTTTAACACCTGTCAATAGTGCTCACCACTGTAAAAAGAAGTAAGAAAAGGTTTAAAATCCCTTGTAGTGTATTTAATAGGTTATCAGTAGACAAAGTTTGGTAATTCATTGGGTATACTACGGGATCATGTCATGCCTTACGGAGGGGTAGGGTGTGACAGAAAGAGCATGGCATTACTTCCTAGCTGACTCCTCCAGGAACAACAAAGCTGAATGGTGTATCTGAAAGGAGAAATCGTACCCTATTAGATATGGTACGTAGTATGATGAGCTATACTGATATGCCAGTCTCCTTTTGGAGATTTGCATTAGAATCAGCTTTGTATATTCTGAATCAGATTCCATCAAAATTAATTTCTTCCACACCTTATGAGATATGGCATGGAAGAAAACTGAGTCTTAAACATGTTAAGATTTGGGATTATCGAGCTTATATCAAAAAGCTGAACACTGATAAGTTAGAAACTAGATCAGAGAAAGGTCGATTTGTTGGATATCGAAAAAAATGTTTTGTACATTATTTTTATTTGCCAACATCACAAAAGGTTGTGGTCAGCAGAGATGCCATATTTCTTGAATAACAGTTTATTCAAGAAGGAGGCAAAGGAAGGCAAATAGAGTTAGAATTGGAGAATTCTGACCAACCAACAGATCAAATGGATATAGATCCATCTAGTCAACCTACACCTGTTAATGAAACATCTAGAGTAATTCCTCGCAGATCAACCAGGATATCTCACCCACCAATGAGATATGGTTTTGTTCATGAAGATGAACAAGAGTTGTTTATTCATGAAGAAGTAGATCATGGAGATTATCCACTTACCTATGACAAAGCTATATCAGATATAGACTCTTGAAAATGGATTGAAGCTATGAAATCTGAAATTGAGTTCATGCATAAGAACCAAGTTTGGGATCTTGTTGACCCACCTGAAGGTATTGTACCTGTAGGGAATAAATAGATTTTCAAGAAGAAAATTAGTTCTAATTGAAAGGTAGAGACCTATAAAGCAAGGCTAGTTGCGAAAGGGTTTCGCCAAAGGCAAGGAATCGACTATGAGGAGACTTTCTCGCTTGTTGCCATGCTTAAATCAATTAGGATTTTATTAGCAATAATTGCATACTATGATTACTGATTTGGTAGATGGATATCGAAACAGCTTTTCTTAATGGATACATTGATGAAAACATTTTCATGGAACAACCTAGGGGTTTTGAATCCCAAGATGGTTCCAAGGTGTGCAAGCTAAAGCGATCCATTTATAGGTTAAAACAAGCTTTGAGGAGTTGGAACATCCATTTTAATGAAGCTATTAAGTCATTTGGTTTCATAAAAAATAAGGATGAACCATGCATATATAAGAAGGTTAGTGATAATATTGTCACTTTCCTTGTCTTATATGTGGATGACATTTTATTAATGAGTAATGACATTAGTATGTTGACAATTGTAAAGGTATGGTTGTCAAATACATTCTCCATGAAAGACTTAGGGGAGGTAACCTATATTCTTGGAATTTGCATCTATAGAGATAGAGCGAAAAGAATAATTGGTTTATCCCAAAGTCTATACTTAGAAAAGGTGTTAAAGAGGTTTAACATGCTTGAATCCAAGAGAGGATTGTTACCAATGAGACTTGGTATCCTCCTTTCTAAAGAGATGTCTCCAAAGACACCAGAAGAAAGAGATAAAATGGCCAGGATTCCATATGCTTGACTATTAGAAGTTTAATGTATGCAATATTGTGTACTAGACCGGATATCGCATATGCTGTTAGTTTGATTAGTAGGTTTCAATCCAATCTAGGTTTGGAACACTGAATAGCTGTCAAGAATATCCTTAAGCACTTGAGAAGAACTAAGGATTTATTCTTGATTTATGGAGGTGGTGAATTGCAATTAGATGGTTACACTGATTTTGATTTTCAATCAGATATCAATGATAGAAAGTCTACCTCTAGTTTTGTGTTCATTTGTAATGGAGGTGCAGTCAGTTGGAAGAGTTCCAACGAGTTATTGCAGATTCCATTCTGAGGCAGTATATTCTTTGCATTAGATGCTGCAAAAGAGGCTATTTGGATAAGGAACCTCGATCTCACCAGAAATCCAAACACAAAGAAAGGCACTACCACATTATCAGAAAGATAGTTGGGTGAGGCGATATAGCCATGCAGAAAATAGCATCAGCTGAAAATCCAGCTGATCCATTCACTAAGCCTATGTCACAAGCTCAGTTAGACCGACATCTTAAAAAGATGGGTCTAAGATTATGTAATGAATGGCTCTAGTGCTAGTGGGAGATTGTTAGTAGTATGCCCTAGAGCATATCATTTTGTATGTATCTAGTACATATTTTATTAATAAAAAGCAATTTCACTTTTTCGTTTACATAATGTATTTATGTGTAATAGAAAAGGTCCATTGATATTTTGTTAGAAATTTTATTCTTAAGTTGTTAAGAATATGAGTGACAGTATTTCTAGCACAAAGTATCATAAATTGGTTCACAATCGAGGATACTTCACAATAAGGACATGACTTATGCAGAAAAATTGTAATTATGTTTGTTCCCAAGGTATTTATATGAGATATAAATAAGATAGAATGGTGAGTCTCATGCCATATAACAATCATGATAGGCACTTATACATGATAAGTAGGTCGAACCAGTGACACTTATGACAAGCATGTGGATTTTACTCTTTTCAATGCATTGTCATAAATCATATCAGTGCATATAATCTTTAGACCTAGATAACACGATTATCTTGTATATAAGTGGTTTGAGTTTGATACTGCTTTCATACTTGTACTGTGTATGGGTATATTGGCATGTGTTGGCTCTTACTAGTTATATATAGAGGTAGGTGTTGATCAAGATGGAATCTGTTACCCTAAGTAAATAGGGATAAAATCCTATATTCATTTAATTATTCTTAATGTTAATTCCTGGCCAGGACAGACAAATTTAATCAGAAAAGAGTTTTTGATAAGAAAATCTTATTAATTAAGAACTGGAATTAAAAGAGAACATAATATTCATAACAAATGGGGTTTGACATTAACCATAACTCTAGCTAGAATTGAAATTTTGTAACAGAGAGATTCTAGTGCATGGTAACATATAATTATAGATTCATTTAAGGTATTCCTTATTACTGATTGGGTGGCCATGGCATACTATGCTAGGTGTTAACCATGGTCTATGAGGTGCTTAAAATGATTTAGAGAAATCATTTATGGTAAGAAAGAGTTCTGATGATATTAAGAGTTGATATCATATCTCATTGCCAATTAGTGATGAGCCTAGTGAGTCACACACATACACAAGATAATCACCAAGTTAAATGTGATTTAATTGATTAATTAAAGAGTTTAATTGATTAATTAAATAGGTTTGGTTTACAATAAAATTGCAAAGTCCCTAGCATGGCTTGAAACCAAATCTAGGTTATTAGATGTATAGTACAAGTTAAATTTATATTTAAAGTGTTTAAATATGAATTTAATTATGAGAAATTAATTAATAGAGATTAATTAATTAATTTATATTTGATATAAATTGATTAGAAGAGGAGAAATAATAATTTTGGGTTGAGAACTCAAAATTACAACACAAGGGTAATTTGGTCATTTCACAGGGTGACATGTGGCACCATGAGATGGTGACACATGGCATCACATAAGCTTGCCATTTGTCTTTCTATCATGTAAGATGATCAAAGTCAAGATTAAGTTTAGCTTTGACACTTGGTTTAATGTTATTAATTCAATTTAAATAAGATGCAATGAGGTGATGACATGTGGCAAGGGTTTTAAGCGATGACCTAATTATAAAAGGGAAAAGAAAAGAAGAAATATATACACTTTTATTTTCTCAAAGGTGCCACCACCTTGGTCTCTCTCATCTCCTCTTCATCTTTTCTCATCAATTCAAAGAGAATTGCCCAAATTCCTTTGAATTAAAATTGCTAGAAATTATTTCTAACGTCCTATACACATCTACAACCAATTTATAATTGGTTGCTAAGGCTTGAGAAGCAAGATAAGGGGCTGCCTATTGGTGATCTTGGTGTGGATAAGCTAGAGGGATAACACTTGGGGTCCTAGGTGCTTCACAAAGGTACCAATTACTTCTACAGTGCATCAAAAGGTTAGTGCACATATTATTCTTTTAATCTAGGGTTCTAATAAATAAATTCGTTAATTCAAAAATCTTAAATGGCAAATGTAGATCCTAATGCATATTAAAAGTGTGTTAATATGTAATTGAACATTGAAATTAATTAGGCACATAATGGTTGTGGCATGATGCCTGAAACCCTAGAAGAAAATTTTTGAATTCAATGTTCTAATTCACCTACCAACATGCTTCCGCTCCTTCATAAATGATTAAATGTAATTGTTCTAAGAGATACAAAGTAAACGGTTGCATCTATTCTGAAAGGTATAAGTGAACAAATATAATTGTTCTAAGAAATGCGAAGTGAACTGTTATTTTTGTTATAGAAGGTGTAAGTAAATAGATATAATTGTTCTAGTAAATACAAAGTGAACTATTGTATATGTTCAAAGAGATGCAAATATTTTATAAATTATTGTTTGGAATAAACATCTATTAAATTTTCTCTTTTATCTCTTCTCTTCATTTCTACCTACAATCAACATTATTATTCTTTAATTAACTCTTGAGAGAATTCTAAAATTATTGTCTAGAATTCTATTTTGACTTTTATCCTGGAAGGATCTGCCTAAACTATCCAGCAAAAACATAGTAGAGGTTTTGCTCTTTGTCAAATCTCATTATATTGAGAGAAGCAAATACTCCATATGATATTTCTTATAAATTTACTGAAAATTCTAGTAGAGTAGCTTCTTGAACTAAGTATGCTAGTGTTATTAATAGTTGATGTGCCTTGGTGAGGGAGGAAATAACTCAATTGAATTGAACAAAAGAAAATTCGAATTAAGAGAAAGAAATAAGAAAACTAACGTTAAACAAATAGAAAATAAATAAAAATCAAGCAAGAACACTCAAAATACAAGAATTCAATTGTGTCAGATTTTAACTCTTTTGTTATTTTCTGGCTTTACTTGCAACAAAGTAAAAAAAGGAAATGATAAAAGAAAATCTTTTTTGTGGTTTTGATGTATATGAACTGAAACAAAGAACAAAATAAGAAAGATAAAAGGATAAGTAGAAGAGAGAAATTCTTTGATAAGTTCATAATGCCACAAAGAACCCGATCTTCAAAGGTAGACGCCACACAAGAAACCTTGTGATAAGTCAAGTAATTCGCCACAATCAAACTAGATTGATAAGAATTGAAATTTGGTAGCACTTATGCTATGCTTTTCTCTTCATTCTCTGAAGTGTCTGAAATCTCTGAATTGTGTTTAAGCATTACATATGTGAGCCTATTTATAGGCAAAGATAAGAAACTAAAGAGGAAAATTACAAAGAAACTAATTAGAAAATAAAGAAATATAGATCTGGAATAAATCCTAATAGAAATAGGAAAAGAAAAGTAAAAGATTTCTAAGTAATAAAGTGCTAGCCAAGATCTTCCAAGATGGTAATAATCTCTCAAGATTTTATTCTGAGTTGACAAGTCAAAATTCGTCCATATTATTGCTGGACATAATCTTTGAAGATCTTGAGAATATTTGATGGTCAAATATGCCAAATTGACTCCCAACCCATATAGGAACATAAAAGTCATTAGAAACACTAAAATCTCCTCATTATGGGCTTCCAAAAGTGAATAAATATTACCATATTATAGACCCACGAATTTTGAAGAATTAATGCCCACCATAAGTTAGCCCAATATATGCCCCAATATTTGGGCCTAATTTTCTTAACTCCAAATAGGTTTAACTCTTTTGCTTTCACCAAGCCCATGCAATCATGATGAAATAGTTTCCCATGTTCTTTCCATCTTACTTGCTTATGATGAACATGCTTCAAGGTTTTAAAATTGATGAAAACTCTTTACCCCCTTGTAGGCACATCATACCCCCCTTCTTGAAAAGGATTTGTCCTCAAATCCTCGCCAAGGACACTAAGAACAACATCTGAAAGGTCCACTCCTCTTAATGCTCAGTTCATCATTTGTTTGGACATAAAATGATCTCTTTGGGGTAGAGTAACAAAAGTGCCAAACACTTTTGGTACCTGGACTTGCACCTCTTTTAACCTGCAATTTAACAAAGATAATGAAATTTCATTGGGAATTGTTAGTGATAAAGTCATTAACTCCTCAGGCTCACTATCTTGTGCTATAGAATCCAAGGATAGTAATCCTCCCTCATCAGCATACACAACAATTTCTTCTGTGAGGTCATTTTGCTCCTTCTCCATTAAGACTACTCCATGCTTGTTCTCAATTTCTTCTTGAATAGGTTGCAAGCTTGTCTCCACTTTTAGGTTGGAATTTGATGATGTAGAAGCTAATTTGGTATCACGCACACATTGTCATTCCGCCTCATGTGCAAGTTGCATTAATTCATCCAAAGAATCAAACTGCGGCAATTCAACTAATCCTGCAATATCATCCCTCAAACCCATAAGAAATCTCACAATTGCTTGCTATTGACAATCATAGCATCCAACGAACTCCACCAAATATTCTTCCACACACTTGTCACCTTGTTTCAATTTGCACAGCCTAGTCATTCTGTTCGAAGCTTGAATGATGTTGTGAAGTTGTGACAACACATCTTCATAACCTATTGCAAATAATTTTTTTTTTTGTATGTATACATAAAACACTCAATTCACACACCCCCTCACATGTTTGCACTCTGAAGATCACAAAATGCTACCACCTAAGCTCTGATACCAAACTGATGTGCCTTGGTGAGGGAGGAAATAACTCAATTGAATTGAACAAAAGAAAATTCGAATTAAGAGAAAGAAACAAGAAAACTAACGTTAAACAAATAGGAAATAAATAAAAATCAAGCAAGAACACTCAAAATACAAGAATTCAATTGTGTCAAATTTTAACTCTTTTTGTATTTTCTGGTTTTACTTGCAACAAAGTAAAAAAGGAAATGATAAAAGAAAATCTTTTGTGGTTTTTGATGTATATGAACTGAAACTAAGAACAAAACAAGAAAGATAAAAGGATAAGTAGAAGAGAGAAATTCTTTGATAAGTTCATAACGCCACAAAGAACCCAATCTTCAAAAGTAGACGCCACACAAGGAACCTTGTGATAAGTCAAGTAATTCACCACAATCAAACTAGATTGATAAGAATTGAAATTTGGTAGCACTTATGCTAAGCTTTTCTCTTCATTCTCTGAAGTGTCTGAAATCTCTGAATTGTGTTTCAGCATTACATATGTGAGCCTATTTATAGGCAAAGATAAGAAACTAAAGAGGAAAATTACAAAGAAACTAATTAGGAAATAAAGAAATATAGATCTGGAATAAATCCTAATAGAAATAGGAAAAGAAAAGTAAAAGATTTCTAAGTAATAAAGTGCTAGCCAAGATCTTCCAAGATGGTAATAATCTCTCAAGATTTTGTTCTGAGTTGACAACTCAAAATTCGTCCATATTATTGCTGGACATAATCTTTGAAGATCTTGGAGAATATTTGATGGGCAAATATGCCAAATTGACTCACAACCCATATAGGAACATAAAAGTCATTAGAAACACTAAAATCTCCTCATTATGGGCTTCCAAAAGTGAATAAATATTACAATATTATAGACCCACGAATTTTGAAGAATTAATGCCCACCATAAGTCAGCCCAATATATGCCCCAATAGTATGCTCCATTTGGGCCTAATTTTCTTAACTCCAAATAGGTTTAACTCTTTTGCTTTCACCAAGCCCATGCAATCATAATGAAATAGTTTCCCATGTTCTTTCCATCTTACATGCTTATGATGAACATGCTTCAAGGTTCTAAAATTGATGAAAATTCTTGACCCTCTTGCAGGCACATCATACCCCCCTTCTTGAAAAGGATTTTTCCTCAAATCCTCGCCAAGGACACTAAGAACAACATCTGAAAGGTCCACTCCTCTTAATGCTCGGTTCATCATTTGTTTGGACATAAAATGATCTCTTTGGGGTAGAGTAACAAAAGTGCCAAACACTTTTGGTACCTGGACTTGCACCTCTTTGAACCTGCAATTTAACAAAGATAATGAAATTTCATTGGGAATTGTTAGTGATAAAGTCATTAACTCCTCAGGCTCATTATCTTGTGCTATAGAATCCAAGGATAGTAATCCTCCCTCATCAGCATACACAACAATTTCTTCCGTGAGGTCATTTTGCTCCTTCTCCATTAAGACTACTCCATGCTTGTTCTCAATTTCTTCTTGAATAGGTTGCAAGCTTGTCTCCACTTTTAGGTTGGAATTTGATGATGTAGAAGCTAATTTGGTATCACGCACACATTGCCATTCTGCCTCATGTGCAAGTTGAATTAATTCATCCAAAGAATCAAACTGCGGCAATTCAACTAATCCTGCAATATCATCCCTCAAACCCATAAGAAATCTCGCAATTGCTTGCTATTGACAATCATAGCATCCAACGAACTCCACCAAATATTCTTCCACACACTTGTCACCTTGTTTCAATTTGCACAGCCTAGTCATTCTGTCCGAAGCTTGAATGATGTTGTGAAGTTGTGACAACACATCTTCATAACCTGTTGCAAATAATTTTTTTTTTTTTGTATGTATACATAAAACACTCAATTCACACACCCCCTCACGTGTTTGCACTCTGAAGATCACAAAATGCTACCACCTAAGCTCTGATACCAAACTGATGTGCCTTTGTGAGGGAGGAAATAACTCAATTGAATTGAACAAAAGAAAATTCAAATTAAGAGAAAGAAACAAGAAAACTAACGTTAAACAAATAGGAAATAAATAAAAATCAAGCAAGAACACTCAAAATACAAGAATTCAATTGTGTCAGATTTTAACTCTTTTTGTATTTTCTAGTTTTACTTGCAACAAAGTAAAAAAGGAAATGTTAAAAGAAAATCTTTTTTTGTGATTTTGATGTATATGAACTGAAACTAAGAACAAAACAAGAAAGATAAAAGGATAAGTAGAAGAGAGAAATTCTTTGATAAGTTCATAACGCCACAAAGAACCCGATCTTCAAAGGTAGACGCCACACAAGGAACCTTGTGATAAGTCAAGTAATTCGCCACAATCAAACTAGATTGATAAGAATTGAAATTTGGTAGCACTTATGCTAAGCTTTTCTCTTCATTCTCTGAAGTGTCTGAAATCTCTTAATTGTGTTTAAGCATTACCTATGTGAGCCTATTTATAGGCAAAGATAAGAAACTAAAGAGGGAAATTACAAAGAAATTAATTAGGAAATAAAGAAATATAGATTTGGAATAAATCCTAATAGAAATAGGAAAAGAAAAGTAAAAGATTTCTAAGTAATAAAGTGCTAGCCAAGATCTTCCAAGATGGTAATAATCTCTCAAGATTCTATTCTGAGTTGACAAGCCAAAATTCGTCCATATTATTGCTGGCCATAATCTTAAGATCTTGGAGAATATTTGATGGTCAAATATGCCAAATTGACTCCCAACCCATATAGGAACATAAAAGTCATTAGAAACACTAAAATCTCCTCATTATGGGCTTCCAAAAGTGAATAAATAGTATCATATTATAGACCCACGAATTTTGAAGAATTAATGCCCACCATAAGTCAGCCCAATATATGCCCCAATAGTATGCTCCATTTGGGCCTAATTTTCTTAACTCCAAATAGGTTTAACTCTTTTGCTTTCACCAAGCCCATGCAATCATAATGAAATAGTTTCCTATGTTCTTTCCATCTTACATGCTTATGATGAACATGCTTCAAGGTTCTAAAATTGATGAAAACTCTTTACCCCCTTGTAGGCACATCATACCCCCCTTCTTGAAAAGGATTTGTCCTCAAATCCTCGCCAAGGACATTAAGAACAACATCTGAAAGGTCCACTCCTCTTAATGCTCGGTTCATCATTTGTTTGGACATAAAATGATCTCTTTGGGGTAGAGTAACAAAAGTGCCAAACACTTTTGGTACCTGGACTTGCACCTCTTTGAACCTGCAATTTAACAAAGATAATGAAATTTCATTGGGAATTGTTAGTGATAAAGTCATTAACTCCTCAGGCTCATTATCTTGTGCTATAGAATCCAAGGATAGTAATCCTCCTTCATCAGCATACATACACAACAATTTCTTCCGTGAGGTCATTTTGCTCCTTCTCCATTAAGACTACTCCATGCTTGTTCTCAATTTCTTCTTGAACAGGTTGCAAGCTTGTCTTGACTTTTAGGTTGGAATTTGATGATGTAGAAACTAATTTGGTATCACGCACACATTGCCATTTCGCCTCATATGCAAGTCGAATTAATTCATCCAAAGAATCAAACTGCTGCAATTCAACTGATCCTGCAATATCATCCCTCAAACCTATAAGAAATCTCGCAATTGCTTGCTATTGACAATCATAGCATCCAACGAACTCCACCAAATATTCTTCCACACACTTGTCACCTTGTTTCAATTTGCACAGCCTAGTCATTACGTCCAAGCTTGAATGTTTTTGTGAAGTTGTGGCAACAACTTCATAACCTGTTGCAAACAATTTTTTTTTTTTTGTATGTATACATAAAACACTCAATTCACACATCCCCTCACGTGTTTGCACTCTGAAGATCACAAAATGCTACCACCTAAGCTCTGATACCAAACTGATGTGCCTTGGTGAGGGAGGAAATAACTCAATTGAATTGAACAAAAGAAAATTTGAATTAAGAGAAAGAAACAAGAAAACTAATGTTAAACAAATAGGAAATAAATAAAAATCAAGGAAGAACACTCAAAATACAAGAATTCAATTCTATTAGATTTTAACTCTTTTGGTATTTTTTGGTTTTACTTGCAACAAAGTAAAAAAGGAAATGATAAAAGAAAATCTTTTTTTGTGATTTTGATGTATATGAACTAAAACTAAGAACAAAACAAGAAAGATAAAAGGATAAGTAGAGGGAAATTCTTTGATAAGTTCATAACGCCACAAAGAACCCGATCTTCAAAGGTAGACGCCACACAAGGAACCTTGTGATAAGTCAAGTAATTCGCCACAATCAAACTAGAGTGATAAGAATTGAAATTTGGTAGCACTTATGCTAAGCTTTTCTCTTCATTCTCTGAAGTGTCTCAAATCTCGAATTGTGTTTTAAGCATTACATATGTGAGCCTATTTATAGTCAAAGATAAGAAACTAAAGAGGAAAATTATAAAGAAACTAATTAGGAAAAAAAGAAATATAGATATGGAATAAATCCTAATAGAAATAGGAAAAGAAAAGTAAAAGATTCCTAAGTAATAAAGTGCTAGCCAAGATCTTCCAAGATGGTAATAATCTCTCAAGATTCTATTCTGAGTTGACAAGACAAAATTCGTCCATATTATTACTGGCCATAATCTTTGAAGATCTTGGAGAATATTTGGTGGTCAAATATGCCAAATTGACTCCCAACCCATATAGGAACATAAAAGTCATCAGAAACACTAAAATCTCCTCATTATGGGCTTCCAAAAGTGAATAAATAGTACCATATTATAGACCCACGAATTTTGAAGAATTAATGCCCACCATAAGTCAGCCCAATATATGCCCCAATAGTGTGCTCCATTTGGGCCTAATTTTCTTAACTCCAAATAGGCTTAACTCTTTTGCTATCACTAAGCCCATGCAATCATAATGAAATAGTTTCCCATGTTCCTTCCATCTTACATGCTTATGATGAACATGCTTCAAGGTTCTAAAATTGATGAAAATTCTTGACCCCTTTGTAGGCACATCATACCCTTCTTGAAAAGGATTTGTCCTCAAATCCTTGCCAAGGACATTAAGAACAACATTTGAAAGGTCCACTCTTCTTAATGCTTGGTTCATCATTTGTTTGGACATAAAATGATCTCTTTGGGGTAGAGTAACAAAAGTGCCAAACACTTTTGGTACCTTGACTTGCACCTCTTCGAACCTGATAAAGACAATGAAATTTCATTCGGAATTGTTAGTGATAAAGTCACTAACTCCTCAGGCTCATTATCTTGTGCTATGGAATCCAAGGATAGTAATTCTCCCTCATTAGCATGCACAACAATTTCTTCTGTGAGGTCATTTTGGTCCTTCTCCATCAAGACTACTTCATGCTTGTTCTCAATTTCTTCTTGAATAGGTTGCAAGCTTGTCTCCACTTTTAGGTTGGAATTTGATGATGTAGAAGCTGATTTGGTATCACGCACACATTGCCATTCCGCCTCATATGCAAGTTGAATTAATTCATCCAAAGAATCAAACTGCTGCAATTCAACTAATCCTGCAATATTATCCCTCAAACCTGTAAGAAATCTCGCAATTGCTTGCTGTTGAGGCTCTTGACAATCATAACATCCAACGAACTCCACCAAATATTCTTCCACACACTTGTCACCTTGTTTCAATTTGCACAGCCTAGTCATTCTGTCCGAAGCTTGAATGATGTTGTGAAGTTGTGACAACACATCTTGACAACCTGTTGCAAACATTTTTTTTTTGTATGTATACATAAAACACTCAATTCACACACTCCCTCACGTGTTTGCACTCTGAAGATCACAAAGTGCTACCACCTAAGCTCTAATACCAAACTAATTTGCCTTGGTGAGGGAGGAAATAACTCAATTGAATTGAACAAAAGAAAATTCAAGAGAAAGAAACAAGAAAACTAACGTTAAACAAATAGGAAATAAATAAAAATCAAGCAAGAACACTCAAAATATAAGAATTCAATTGTGTTAGATTTTAACTTAAAGTAAAAAAGGAAATGATAAAAGAAAATCTTTTTGTGGTTTTGATGTATATGAACTGAAACTAAGAACAAAACAAGAAAGATAAAAGGATAAGTAGAAGAGATAAATTCTTTGATAAGTTCAGAAAGCCACAAAGAACCCAATCTTCAAATGTAGATGCCACACAAGGATTTTCGTGATAAGTCAAGTAATTCGCCACAATCAAACTAGATTGATAAGAATTGAAATTTGTAGCACTTATGCTAAGCTTTTCTCTTCATTCTCTAAAGTGTCTGAAATCTCTGAATTGTGTTTAAGCATTACATATGTGAGCCTATTTATAGGTAAAGATAAAAAACTAAAGAGAAAAATTACAAAGAAACTAATTAGGAATTAAAAAAATACAAATCTAGAATAAATCCTAATAGAAATAGGAAAGAAAAGTAAAAGATTCCTAAGTAATAAAGTGCTAGCCAAGATCTTCCAAGATGGGAATAATCTCTCAAGATTCTATTCTGAGTTGACAAGTCAAAATTCATCCATATTATTGCTGGCCATAATCTTTGAAGATCTTGGAGAATATTTGGTGGTCAAATATACCAAGTTGACTCCCAACCCATATAGGAACATAAAAGTCATTAGAAACACTAAAATCTCCTCATTATGGGCTTTCAAGTGAATAAATAGTACCATATTATAGACCCACGAATTTTGAAGAATTAGTGCCCACCATAAGTCAGCCTGTAACACCCCTCACCTGACTACAGCAGCCGAGCAAGTGCTACATTCAAAGGTCGAGCACCCTAACTTATCTTACTTTATTTCTTTAAAAATTTTGTTCTCGTTATATTTAATATCGATTATTTTTCGACGAAGAAACTAACGGAATTTTCCCTATTTTATTATCGTTTGATGTGTTTTACTATTCATCTGCTTGAAAATTTCAAGAATATTTTACAATAAAAATCTCATTAATTATTCTCATAATCATTCATAATTCACATCTCATTCATATATCTCAATTTCATATTCATTTCCATGCATTTTCATTCATGCACAATTTATATATATAAATTCTTAAGTTTCATTAATTTACATGATTTACAGACTGATTACATAAATTCATAATTTACATGATCTACAAATTAATTACAGTTCCATAATCTATATTTCAACATACAATTCATAGTTTACATTGCAAATAATAACTAATTATAATGTACAAAATACATAATATGATTTATATGGGGCCTATCTACATGCATTGCTGAGGAGGTGATAACCTTGAACAATCTGCAGATCAGAACTCCAAAATCTCTGTTTGGTATTCGCTGGGCTTTAACTTTTGTACCTGCGCGAGGAAACAAATCCATCGCGCTAAGCATTGCTGCTTAGTGGTGCAATAATATAATAAGAAAATAATATAATAAATAAAAATAATTAGAGCATATTTTCTATATTCAAGAATTTTACTCGGTTCATATGAAATTTTCTATACAATACATTTTCTTTTGTCATTTATGTAGTACATTTTTTTATTTTTTTATGTTGCTCTCTAGAATCACTTCTTTCATAAGTTTACAATAATCATTTATATAATATACAAATAAATCTAAAATATATACTTTTCTTATGAAAATCACATTTGTAATATTATTTAAGTTATAATTCTTCTACCAGTTTTTTTATCACTTCTTTGATACTTTCTAAGTTGTTTACAATCATTTCGTAATATTTAAAATTTTTAGAACTAATTTAATTTATTTCATATCATTCTAAGGAACAAATTTTTGGAGCTAATCTAATTTATTTCGGAACTTCTTCTCATTTATTTACTTTCTAGCATTTTTAATTGCTAATATTCATAACTTATTTTAATAAATTAGACTGTCCAAGTAATCTATGATAGGCTGACTAAACTGGATAACTGGTCATTGGCACTGGATATTGCGGTGCCTCGGGCCGTCATACCATGGGACGCAGAACGTCAACCACATACGCTGTCAGTATGGCTAAAAAGCCATGATATCACATAATCAGACATAAAAGTCATGAGTGCGAGCATAAAGTCATGAGTGCGGGCATAAAACCATGAATATGGGTATAAAGCCATGAATATAGGCATAAAGCCTTTCGCAGTACTGCTAAAACAATACCTTATTAGCATGCCAAACTGTCCAATCTGACACATATGTCTAAGCAATATAAGGACACATAATATCATTAACTATTAATATATTGTGTTTTATGACTTTATTATTTCATAATAATTTTCAATTATAATGCATACATTCATTTGATCATATATATGATTACAATTCACATCAATTATCCATTTATATCATTGTACACAAACTACTTTTCCTTTCTACAATAATGAGAACTAATGTCTCATTCATATATTAATATGGTTCATTTATTCATTCATTATGTTATTCATATTGATCACAATTTAAAACAATGGTTCACATTTACCATTGTATTCAAAATAATTTTCCTTTCTCATTTATACATTTTATGAATTCTATTTGTGATGAACATATAAGCCCTAACAATTAAAATTGAAATCAAAATTTAAAAAAGGAAATAATTTGAATATATATATATATATTCAAAATAAAAATGAAAAGGAATAAAAATAAAAAGGATAAAATTGCCCTTTTAATGTTTCTTGGATTGTTTGTTTTAGTTATATATAATAATTATATTACAAGCTGCAAATACCCCGCGCGCGTTGCTGCGGATATAATTTTTTATTGTCAAAACTTTTATGGTGTTATAAATAAATAAAATTACATATATTAAATAAAATTCTTATTTATAAATTATTGTAAAATTTATTTAACTATTTTCATTTCTAACATATATATATATATATATATATATATATATATATATATATATATATATATATATATATATGTTCTTCTAGAGATCATATATATTTTAACATTAGATATTATAACACAAAAATTATAGAAAATAAGATGGTTGAACTAATTGAAATAAGAAGGAAAAGGAAAAACAAAGGTTCCTAATAAAGATTGAGCAATTGTAAGTATGTGTGTGTGTGAAACTAATTATGTAATGTTATAACTTGCGTCACTTTTTAATAATAATAATAACAATAATAATAATAATAATATAGATTATTTTTAACTTTTTATAAATTAAAAGATTGTACTTTTTAAATTTATGCTGATAAAATATTTATTTATAAAAAAATAAAAATATTTTTAAGTCAATTTGTAATTTAATTATGTTTTATTTGAATTATATTAAAATTTTTGAAATTACATTATCTTTTCTTTTATGTAAATATGCAATAAGTTTAAAAATAAAATATTTTAATAACTTAAAATTAGAAAAATTAATAAGAGTTAACGGTTCTAGAGTTTTATTTAAAACTATGACGTTTTAAATTTGAATCATAATCAGAGCTAAATAATTTAAAAATTAATATAAAAAATAGAATATGAACATATAATAGCTAGAAATAAATTAATATTAATAAAATTACTTTTATAAAAAATTAATAGTAATATTAGGGCTTTGATTAAAAAAAGCGTGAGTTTGATAGATGAACAGTGCCAACACTTTTTTTTTAAACTGTTGTAGTAATAATTAGTGTAAATCTATTAAAAAAAATAAAATAAAACAAAAATAAAATAGATAGTGTTACTATTTAAAAATAATAATTAGCATAAATATAATAATTAAATATTAAATAAACAATTAAATGAATATAAAAAATAATTTAAAAAAATAATTTTAATTATTATATAAATTATATTTAAGTAGTTGAGGATTTAAAATAAATTAAAATTAAAAAAATTGGAAAATGGAAAAAAGTGAGTAAGTTTTATACGAAAAGAATAAATAATTTTAAAAAAATTTATAGAAATAAAAACATTTTAGAAATAATATTGTAGTTATTGTCAAACTAAAATGATTTAAGAAAAAAAAACTAAATGAAAAAAAGGTGTTTGCAAGTGGAGTGTGACATATGGAGAGTCATGGGAAGTAGGTACTGGATGGATGTTGTAAATAATATTAAAAAATCATAAAAATAAAAGCAAAAGGAAAATATAAAAAAAGGAAAAAAAAAGCCAGTAAAATAGCAAGGTTACTCCTACTGTAAGTTTGCAGACAACAAAAGCCAAAAGAAAAGAAAAAAAAAGGCGAAAACAAATAAATATAAAAATGTGTTTAGTTAATGCGATTTTTTCTGTCTGCTTTGCCTTCGGTGCAAAGAAAAGAAAAAAAAAAAAAAGGATAAAATTATATTTTGACTGTTCTTAAAAATAATAAAAATCTGTCCTCTTTTAATTATATAGTATATTATAATTTACAAAGGGGAAAAGAAATACGTAAATTTAGAAGTTTGATAAATTGGTTCATCTCATCCATCTTCTTTCTCTCAATGTGCAAGATTGCAATCTTTACAGCCTTCTAAGAAAGCATTGGTGATCTGAGGAGCTCAACAGGTCGGTACTTTTTTTGATTTAGTGGATAGTCAATGATAGGATTATTAAAATGTAATTCATCTTTCGTCCAGGTAGAGTGTAGGATTTTAGAAATTAAGAATTGAAAAAGAAGGCGGCAAACAGCTTTCTTTACCTATACGTGTCAATATTTATTGTAATTTTCCCTGCTGAAGGGAAGAGGATTTAGCACAGCGTAATGCGGTGGATTAAAATGATTTAATAAGAATTCTATTGCATAAATTCAACAACTACAATTATTTAATTTTATTAAATAAAAATTGCATCAAAGATTTTATAATTTTATCATCATAAAAAATAAATTTGTTTTCATTTGAAATATTATTTTTAATTATTTATTTTATTATAAAATATTAAAATTTGATTATTTTAAATTTTTTAATAAAAAATTAAAATATCAAAACTTAATTTGAGATATTTCTGTAATATATTGATAAAACTTAATAAATATTACTATTGTCAGTATATTTTTAACATACATATATATAATATAATATATTTATGTGTGTATATACACTGCACCAATTGAATCTTAAACCTATGAATCTTTGCCTTTCACCGATTTGAAGGCCGGGTCAAATTTGACAACCAAGGTCTAACTTAATCTAAAATTAAATTTTATAATTATTTATAGTGAATTTAACCTAATATTTGATAGATCAGAAAAATTGATCTCGTTGTAAATGGCTGATTTAATCCAAAATCAACTGCGATTGAAATCGTTTAATTTAAAATTTCATTATGAATACAGTTCTTTTGTATTCAATACTAATATTGAAGGAGAGGAATATTAACATAGGTAAAATTTAAATTCTGGCAACCATACCTTACTGCTAGATTAAGATACTAGTTGTATTGAATACTATTGTCTGTTTGTCATGTTTGTCAAATGTTAACCTAAACATGTCATAAATTTAAAATAGTTGTTAATTAAATTATGAAATTAATTTTAGAGACAAATTGAAATTAATTAATTATATATATATATATATATATATATATATATATATATAAAATCATTAATTTGCATATGGAAAAATTATAGCTCAAAGGCCAAGACATTAGGTGTAAAATCTTGGTAATTTTAGAAACAATCAAATTCAATAGATAAAGTTGGCGTTTCTTTGATCTGCTTTGCTTGACATGTCAGTCTGACTGGAAAGAAACATTTTTGGCATTTTCTTGTGCCTTTTTAATTTAGAAAGGGCGTTCAATTTATAATCTGCCAATCAAAGTACTTGAAGACTGGCAGCTAGGTAAATCTCAAATCACGAGAAAAATTAATTTAGGCCTATTTTATGGTTGCTTGTATGCCGGTTGAGAAACATCTAGCATGTATATTTTTTTTCTCAGCACTTGTGGTGGTAATTTATCCAATCTTCGGGACAACTTCTGGAGCTAAACATAGTTTGAACGATAATGCAATCTTCTTTGACTTTTTGGTGCATGGCTTGCATGAAACGTCTGGGTAGAAAAATCTGCACTCAGCTTCTAGAAAATGGGCTCAAATTTAATGGACTTTGGCTTGGGCCGAATTAAGTTTAATTTCCAACAAATTCCGCATTCTCTGTAGTAAGTTGACATTATTCAAGCGAGTGATGTGACATTAATGCGCTCCAGAGAATCCTGACTTGAAGTTGTAAGTATAATTTCTATAATTCTAAGAGAAGATCGACAAATGTGAAAGACATCAAAGCTGAGCAATCTGTTCCAACATTCCATGGCTTCAACCTCCATTTCTGCCACTTCACGATGGAGTACTTACGATGTGTTCTTGAGTTTCAAAGGGAAGGATGTGATGAAAGGCTTCACTGGCCACCTATACGCTGCTTTGTGTCGGAGTGGAATCAACACTTATGTAGACGAGGAAAAGATGGAAGACAAAGAGAAAATTGAAGCAGCATGCCTCAATGGCATCCAGAAGTCGAGATTTTCACTAGTCCTTCTGTCAAAAGACTATGCCTTGTCTACTTGGTGTCTGGAAGAGCTTGTCCAAATCCTAAAGTATAAAAAAGCAGATGATGTCTGGCCAATTTTTTATGATGTAGATACATCTCATGTTGAAGAGATCCAAGGAAGCTATAAAGAAGCATTTGTGGAGCATGAAAAGCATTTCAAGGAAGATGTCCTCCAGAAGTGGAAGGATGCTCTCCGACAAGTTTCTACCTTGAAGGGTCTTGATCTACCAAAGCGCTTGGATGGGTACATCCGTCATAGATCTAACTATATATGCTTCGATCTGTTACTATTTTCTTTAATTATTTTTTTAGCATTTTTTTTTCCTTTTAGTCCTTTGATAATAATAGATTTAGAACGTCTTATTATACATCTGTGTTGCATTTTGTAATAATCCAATTAAAAATAAAACGAAAACCCCAAATTTTGTGTGTATGGAGGTTTTTGAAGGTAATATAAGATTTATAAAATTTCAAACTCATGATCTCTTGTTTGTGTGATGATACCATTATTATTGGTTTAACTATTATGTATTATATAATATCCACTTCAACTTTTTGACTTGCAGGCATGAGGCAAAAAATATTGATCATATCGTGAAGAGATTTCAAGAAGACTAAATCGAACAATGCTCAATGTTGCCATCCACCCAATTGGTTTACAATCTCGAGCGGAAGGGATGATTTCTTTGATGGCTAACGAGTTAGAAGACATACGCATAGTTGGGATATATGGGATGGGAGGTATAGGTAAGTCAACCATTGCAAAAGAGGTTTATAATTGTCTGTTCCAGACATTTGAAAGCAGCTGCTTCCTTGAAAATGTTAGAGAAGCGGCCCATTTCAAGGGTATACCCTACTTACAAAGGCAACTTCTGACTGAGACCTCTAAAAAAAAAGCATGAAAAGATATATAATCCTGAAATAGGACTGAATTTGATCATACAAAAACTACGTAACAAAAAGGTTCTTCTTGTATTGGATGATGTTGATAAACAGGATCAAATAAATAAAATACTAGGAAAATGTGATTGGTTTTCTCCAGGGAGTAGAGTGATTATAACTACTAGAATGAAGGATTTCCTAAAACCATCTGAGATGTATTGGCAGTATGAGGTTAACAAAATGGGTGACAATGATTCTCTTCAGCTCCTAAGTTTACATGCCTTTGGCAAAAACCATCCCACCGAAGCCTACATGGCTTGTGCTAAAAAAATGGTTCACTATTGCGGGGGAATTCCTCTAGCTCTTGAAGTTCTGGGTTCTTCTTTGAGTGGCCAAAGTGTTGATGTGTGGAATAGCAGGTTGGAAAAACTGAAAGTGATTGCCAATGATGATATTCATGGCAAGCTTAAAATAAGTTATGATTCTCTTGGTGATTTTGAAAAGTTTATATTTCTTGATATTGCATGTTTCTTCACTGGGTATGATAAGGACTATGTCATAAGCATACTGGAAGAATGCGGCTTCTTTCCGGTTAACGGCATTAATTCTCTGATGAGGAGGTGTCTAGTAAAAGTTGGCTCTAATAACAAGTTGTCGATGCATGATTTGCTTCGGGACATGGGAAGAGAAACCGTTCGGAAAGAGCATGTTGTAGATCCTGGAGAACGTAGTAGATTATGGCATCATGAAGATGTAATTGATGTTTTAACAAATAAAACGGTGGGAAAAGTTCACAGTTCCCCCGTTGAATATGCATGTTTATATGTTGTCTTTCTCCAGACACGTGATGAATTGCTCCTCTTTATCAGGGTACAAGAGCAGTTGAAGGCCTTGTTCTGAACATGCCAGGATTAAAACAGTACTCATCGAGTACCAAGGTGTTCAAAAAGATGAAAATGCTAAGACTGCTTCAGCTCAACTATATACACCTAGCAGGAGACTACAAGCATATTTCTAGTAAGTTAAGATGGTTGTGTTGGCGGGAATTTCCATTGGACTCTATACCATTTGATCTCAGTCTGGAAAATTTGGTTGCTCTTGATATACGCTATAGCAACCTAAATCAGTTTTTTGAGGAAGGAAAGGTAGATTAAGACATCATTTAATTTATGTGCGAATAACTTATTTTGTCGTTTTCAGAAACTGATATATTTTTAACTATTTCATCTGTTGCAGTCTCTAAAGAAGCTGAAATTCCTTAACCTTAGCCACTCTCACAAGCTTACTGAGACTCCTGACTTTGAAGGCTGCCCCAATCTTGCGAAGTTGATGCTCAAAGATTGCATTAGATTGGAAAAGGTTCATGACACCATTGGACTTCTCATTCATCTTCTTTTCTTGAATTTTCAAGATTGCAAGAACCTTAAGAATCTTCCAGGAAGCATTGGTGGTTTAAGAACACTGGAGAACCTTAATATATCAGGCTGCTTGAAACTGGAAGAGATGCCTGAGTCCGTAGGACTACTAACTCACCTTATTTTCTTGAATTTACAAAACTGTGAGAACCTTAAGAAACTTCCAGGAAGCATTGGCAATCTAAAATCACTTCAGGAGTTAAACATGTCAGGCTGCTTAAAACTTGAGGAATTGCCTGAGTCCACTGGATTTCTAATTTGCCTCATTTCATTGAATTTGCATGATTGCGAGAACCTTAAGAATCTTCCAGGGAGCATTGGGGATCTAAAGTCACTTGAGAAGCTAGACATGTCAGGCTGCACAAAACTTGAAGATTTGCCCGAGTCCACTGGACATTTCACTTCCCTTCTTTTCTGGGATTTGCAAGACTGCAAGAATCTTGAGAATTTTCCTAGAAACATTGTTGGTCTGAGATCACTTAGGGAGCTGAACATGTCAGGCTGCTCAAAAGTCAAGGAATTGACTGAGGATTTGGGGAATTTGAAATCCTTGGTTGTGCTTAATCTCGATGGTACTGCAATAAACATCCTACCTGAAACAATTAGAAATATGAAAAATCTTGAAATTTTGTCTTTATCTGAATGTCCTCTTATCTTTTCACCCGAAAACTGTCCTCAGATCATCAGCATTTTACCTTTTTCTTTAAAAGAGTTGGATATCAGATATTGTAACATATTAGATGGTATAATTCCCCATGCTTTTCGAGGCTTGTCTTCTTTGAAAGTGCTGAAATTATGTGGCAATGGTTTCACAAGCTTTCCAGCTAGTATCATTAGCCTTCCTAATCTTGGACAGCTTCATTTAAATTCATGCAAAGGGCTTCGATCTATACCCCAACTTCAGTCAAGTGTAAACGGTTTGTATGCTAATGATTGTTTGTCATTGGAAAGTATTAATCTAACAAATTTTCATGGGGAATCAGCTCTGGAGGTCAAAGGTTGGGTGAATTTAAAAGGAATTGAAGGCTTTTTCAACTTGGAACCATTGGAAGTTGATATTGCTGGAAAACTTCTTGGAAGCAATAGCTCATTCATCCAGGAATCAGTTACAAACTATTCTGTCCGCAAAATTGACAATCTTGTAGTAGCCAATGCGATGTGTCCACTGCAGGTACTGCCTGCCTCCCTTTCTCCGTTTTTGTTAGAGCGTGCTGCAAATTTCCTTAATTTAATTATTAACTAAGTTAGTTTATTTATTTCACTTTGTGCTTTTTTGGTTTATGCTTTAGGCAGAGCAAGTTGGTCTTAAATGCAGTTTATTTTCTAGGAAAAGAAAGCCACAACGCAGATTACATCTAGATATCTAAGGAATCTGCAGAGAATGATTAAGTTGATTTGAGAATGGGCATTTTAAAGTAGTTGATTATTTTTAGTTTTCTTGTGTGTTTAAATGCCTGCAACATTTCTTCTCTCTGTCACACCCCTCAGAAATTTAAGAAAAGGCTGACCTATAATCTAGCTGAATTACTTTATAACTTAAACAACTAATGCCCATTCCTCTAATATTATTATGAATCAATCTGTTATTGCTAAGGTATCATAATTCAAACATATTCACAATCCAAAATTAGCAATAAAATAAGTAAAGCAGGATTAAATAAATCATTTTATATAACAAAATTTCTTAATAATCAAAAACAACAGAATGAAGAACAAAACTCAAAGTAGATAATGAAAAATTCAATTGAAATTTTATTTAGAAAAAGTTCGGGTTGGGCTTGAGGTAAAATTCAATTTACCTCAAGTTGCCTACGTACCCCTATTAAATGGGAAATCAAACCTACGTAGTTCTTAAAATAAATATTTGATTAACTGTTCTAAATTTAAAACAAATGAAATATATTGAGCATATAATCTCAATCATAGTATTAGTATATGTATATATATAATATTCTCAACCATTCACATTCAACCATCATACTAAAATTTAACATTACATTCATGACCATCTAATACTTACTATTTTTTTTCCCCAATTAAGTATTTATGAAGCTAATAACCTTATAAAAGAATAACTTTATATGCTAGCTAACTCAAACTTATCACTTAGTCTACCCACTTTCACTTAATATATATTATTTAACACAGAGTTTAAATAGAAATCAAGTTTTTATTCTAAGAATCTCAACACAAATTAAATTAGCATATTAATCTAATTATCAAAATATTTAACGAAAGTCCGGCAACATCTATCCTGTAACTGAGTGATTCCCCTTGCTAAAAATTAACAGTTCACAATAAATAACAAACTTAGCATTCGTTTTAAATTCACAAACGTGACTCGGATGACAATTCGGAATTGGCAGTCAATGAATCCAAAATAACCTTCACACACATGAATTCATCCTACAACCAATTCTTGTTCCTAAACTAACAGCTCCGTGACAATAATCCAGAGAATCAGTCATTAACTGATTCTTCTTAAAAGCCAAAATGTTAACATAATGAATATTACTAATATAGTTCCAGCTTAACATTCATCTAATTTAATTACACGTCTTATTCTTTATCTTCTTAATCACTTACCTATTTTTATTTATTTCAACCTTTACTGTACAATTTCAAATATAATATATAAAAAGCATATTCTGCCCTCAAATATCACTACAAAATATGAATTTGTCTCCAACCTTTAGGACACAACTCCTCATAATCAGCCATTTAACAAGATCGATCTAGAAAATGCAAAACATCACATGAATTGACGCACTTCCATTTGTTTACCACTAAATCATAATAACACTATCATTTATAATTTCAATATCATTTATAATTTCAATAATATATCAACATACACATATATGTATATATTCATTTTCAATCAACTGACAATATTAAGCTTCATTTTAATTTATTAAATCTATATTCTTATAAAACTATGAATATCCGCTATCTAATACATACTTAAAATTTTATTCCCCTAATAATATACCACTTGAAATTAAATTCTAATTTCACCAATATGCTTCAAACCTTACCATATAATTTCTCAAGCACAAAGAATCTTCTAATTTAACCAAAATTTTACAGTTATACACATACTTGGTCTCCAAAAATCAACAATTCTAACTGATAATTCATCATTTGAGAATCTAAAGATATTACCTAATTTTGGTGAGCAAGAAATTGAAGTTTAGCAGTGATTTCTAGCCCACTAAAAATTTCTACCTTTTATTATTTTTATTATTATTATTATTATTATTATTATTATTATTATTATTATTATTATTATTATTATTATTATTATTATCTCTCTAGAATTTTCTACAATATCAAACCTAATATAACCAATCACTAAAAATTTAATCCAATTAAATTCTAAAGCTATTAGTTAACTTAATTAGCCAAATATTTTGGCAGAAACTGAAATTAAATTTATAAAGACTCTTATTAATCTCTTACTCAAATTAAATAGAACTTGCTTAATTGTTAGAATTATAACTCAAAATCCTAGTAAGATTTGGAGAGATACTTTTCATAATTTGAGTGAGAGAAATATTCCTCAATAGGATAGAGGAATATTTCCTATATAGAGTAGAACTCCTATTTTAGTATTAATCCTAAATTGAGTAGGACTCTTAATCAGATTAGAATTGAGGGAATTAACATTATAAATAGGAGAATGGTGGAAAAGATTATTTGACTTTTGCCCATTGAAGAGAGTGGCTTTCAGCTTATGAAATGAGGCTGTCGCCCATTGTAGAGAGGGCTTTGTTAATTGCTGCGAATTTGGCTTTGCCCATTGATGAGGGGCTTTTGCCCATTGCAGTGAAGAGAGGCTTCGGCCTAAGGTGGATAAAGGACAGAATTCAAGAGGAAGGGATTTTTGTCTATTGGTGAGAGGGCTCTTGCCCATATAGTTGAAGGCACCCTTTGTGGTATACTGTTGTAATAGTAAATATATTGGGTTATATCTAGAGGAGACTGAGAGAGACTAACTAATATGTTTTCTATGAGCAGATTGATGTAGTATTGATTCTCTTGGGTGTAATTGGGTTGATGGGTAGTATAGTTATGAGCTTGTAATGATAATTTATTTATTATTAATAGTGGAAGATTGCATATCCGTGGATGTAGCCCTATGTTGAGAGGGTGGACCAAGTAAATATTGGTGTTTTGTGTGTTTGTTTTATTTTTTTGCAGTTTACATGCTTCCATGATGCATAACATTAATAGTATCCCAAAAATAAAAATTTGCTAAATTAAAATTTTGGGTTGTTACACTTTCTTACCAATGCCTTGATTCATAAAGGCACCTGATCACTAAACCATTTTAATAACAATTCCCTAATGTCATGTTTTTAGAGGGAAGTTCTATTCTACATCCCATTTTATGTTTTTCACTTGAATCAGAACTTGTCCAAATTTATTTACATTTCTCTTTCACTTTTCCTGACTTTGACTTTCTTAGCAGGCTCTTTCTGAGAGGGGCTTATACAGCATCTTCCTACCAGGAAATGAGATTCCAACGTGGTTCGGCGATCTACATAAAGGCAATATTGTATCCTTTAACGTGCCTCGACTTGATCCAGGTTCAACCATCATTGGAGTTGTTACATATGCTACTTACGCATGGGGAAGATATCAAACGGACCTCCTAACAAAACAGAAATCTTGTTACACTTGTCCTCTTCTCACGATCACTAATAAAACCAAACTGTTTGAATGGATCTATGATCCTCATATCACCTTCTTTTCAAGAGATGTTGAGCAAGATATCAGTTGGTTGTGCTATTGGATGTTTGATAATCATAAAAGGGGAACTGATCAATATGATGGGGGTTGGCGATTTAAGGATGAGTTGGAAGAAGGGGATGAAGTGGAATTTTCTATTGACTTGGGTTTTGGAATTAATGTAAAAAAGTGTGGCATCCACTTGCTTTACCAGGCTAAAGACCATGGCTCACAATCAGATGATCTAGCAATCGTTTCTTATGCCTCATCCAGACATCATAGAAGGTTCTTACGATCTCGTCCTCGATTGTTAACAATGAAGAGCAACCAAGAAATAACAGTTGATACAGGAACTCCCATCATGGATAAGGAATTTTTGCAGTAAGCACTCTTATACCATTGCTTTTCTTCAGGTCTTTGTCGTGGTTCATTATCTATGAATTCTGTGTGTTTTACTATCTATGAAAGGAAATTAATTATGAAAAAAAAAAGGGAATCTGGAAGATTAGTTTTGACGTAAAATAGAATAAAAATAAAATCACTCCATTTCCTTTTGTTCTTTAACAGGTGGACAAAGTATAGGGATCAAAAATCGGACGAGACTGTTGTTATGAATAGGACAATATGAAAGAGGCTAACTGAATAGGCTATCAACCTGAAAATAAGGATCTGGAAGCTTCCTTACCAAGTTTCTCCATTTGGTGGATTTGCAAATACTTCTGGCAAGGGGAATTAGGAAGGTAAACAATTGCTTATTATTCTCTCCATGTGACTTTCTATTTCTCTCTTGTATTAGTGGTTGGTTTGATTTTGATGCTAGATTGCTTGAATTATTTAAAACTAGTGGTGAGGTTTAACTATAATTACTAATACCTCTGCTATTTTGAAATTGAATTATAACCCTCTTAATATTTAATTTTATCAAGGATCTTCGGTTTTTTAAAATTGAATTACAATTCCCTAATGAAGGGGTCTTCTAATTTGATAAAACTGAAATAGCAAGGGTCATAATTAAATTCTAAAATAGGAGGTATGCTAATAATTATGTTTAAACCTCAAGAGCTTTTAGTTATTCACCTTAAAACTAGATGAGATCTCTTGTTATCTCAAACTGACCAATCATATTATAGATGGATATTAAATCTTTGTTATAACTTGTAGTGAATAAATAATGTAATTATCAATAGCTCTTTTTTCCAATCATTGAAGGAAAATTGCATTGCTAAATTATTTCTAATTGATATATATTCGCTATACAAATAAATTACATTCTATGAAAAAAATTAGCTATGCGCGAAATAAAGGGCAAGGCTTATCAGTCCTAATTTTCTTACCTAGCAGTATACTAAACGTGGTTCAGAAATTGTTTTAGATGTATATGGGAGAAAGGAAAAAAAAAATGATGGAAGATGTTTTATAAAACTAAGAATTAAGAAAATCAGAGAATGTCTTCTTTTAGAATTTTTTTTTTTCTCTCTCATATTCCTTTTTTTTTTTTTTTTTACAAAAAAAAAAAACAATAAAAGCAAGTAGCATTTGCTTTGACGAGCCTTTTCAATTCTTATTGAGATTGAGATGCATTAAATTTTAATTTAAATTAGAGATGAAATTTCACCAATTTGATTACATGCCAAAAAAATTGTGAAAATTTTTGTCAGCTTTGATTATAACTTGAAACTCCAGGCATCCGCGGTATATCCACGAAAGGAATTAACTCTTGAGGGAATATTCAAACGAATTCATAAAGTAAAAATAATAAAAATAACAAATGAAATATATCAAAATAAATCTAGATGATATGTATTAGTTTAATAACATTTTAATGAAAACAAAAGAAAAAGAAGGCCATCAATGGCTTATGAAAAAGACTGACAATAGTCTAAAACTAACAAGTTTGATGAAATATAAAAGAGAAGAAAAGGAAGAGAGGAGACGGCAAGGATTTGGAGTATATGTATTTATTTACTTATAGATGATTAATATTACAGGTGTAAAACCTTTTAGGATGCCATGAAAGAAGACAAAATTTGTGAGCAAATGAATTTAGAACTTTTTCTTATCACCATAGATTTAAAGTATAAAATATAATAATGATTTGCTAAAAATTAAAAATTAAGAGAAAATATGTTATGCCCTTTTTTATTAGTTGATCACAAGTGTACGAATAATTTGCTCACATACATGCATGTTATTGAAGGCTAGCATGTGTGTAAGAGAAAGAGAGAGAGAGATATGGTCTTGCAGGCGGCTTTATTGCATAATTTTTTGAACAGAATTTGGCTTTATTGCATTAGAATTCGAATGGGACACTGAGCAATGATTTGCCTTCTCATGGATTTAGTTTTTATGCGCAGGCTGAATTTATAAGAGAAAAAATTGAGTTTGTTATTGAGAGGAATGCAGATTTTATTTTTGAAGTCTTGGAGGGAAAGTCAATTTCCATCAGCAAAGCTAGCAGGAAAGGAAAATTTTTGAACAGAAGGAAAAATTTTCCCTTTATCATTTGTCAAATGACAGGAAATGATTACATCAAGTTATATAGACATTTAAGGTTAACATTCACTATATTTTATTAGCATTTAGTCTCATTTTATGTTTATTTTTATGTGTTTTCATTATTATTTTAGAAAATATGTTAATCCAACTCAATTCACTGATTTTTATATTTTATCAGGTATTTTTATGTGGTTCTAGAATCAAAGATGAGTTTGGAGATGAGTTTGGAAGAGATTTAGATGTCAAAACGTGAAGAATACTGAGGCAGTGGTACGGGGTGCGTAACTCCCTCGTGTAACTTCGATTAGTGCAACTCTGGATCAAGAAAACTTGAAAAATGAAGTGGTAGAAAGTTACATGGGGCGTGTATTACTACACGGCCTGTGTAAAGTCCCCTAACAACAATTTTGATACGATTTTTCTTGCTTCCAATCCTACCAGGATGGACCCCTAATGTTTTTAGCACTCTGAAATTAGGGTTTTTACACCAGATATAAATATAATAAGTCAAGAATTAAGAAGAGGAGCCAATTTACATTTAAGGATGCACATCAACTTCAAGGGAGGCAAGGGAGAAACAATATCTGCAAGATTGCTAAAGGAGATTTTCAGCTGAAGTTTCAAAAGTCCAAGGCTGCAACACTCTTTCTGGATTCTTTTACTCTATTTTCTTCTCATGTCTTCTCTTTATCTTTTTATAAACTTGATTGTAAAACTCATAATGTGTGAGTAGTCACTTTATTCTATGATTAGGTGTAGCACTCTCAATTTAATTATGGATATGATTTGATTTTATTTAATATATTGGGGGTTTTGTTCTTTGATTCAATCTCTTGTGTTCTTAATGCATGCTATGTATTGGTACCCACCTAGCTATGATGTAAGATACTAATTGGAGAACTAAAAGGCGAAGATTAGTATTAGAAAATCAAGATTTTGAATCTAGGAAATCTGACTTAGAGATAGGCTGATGATCTTTGTAGAGTTTCAAAATTAATCAAAGATCTTAAAGAGTTTTAATTAATTTAATCACCATGAAAGTAGGGTTTAGGTTAATTAATGAGCGCCTTGAGAGAGGATTTAAGATAATATTGGATTAATTTTCATCAAAGTAATAATCTCCAATTTATTGAATGAATTAGATTGATTCTATAATTGATTGAAGTGTGAACTCCTAGCTCTAGAATGCTTTTATCCATTAATATTCAAGTTTTGTTAATTGTTTTAGACTTTGTTTCTTTCAATTTAGATTTAATTATTATTTCCATACAATTTGATCGTCTAGATAATTAAAATCGCTATAGTTTGGTACTCAACACGGCCTTCGTGGGAACGATACTCTATTCATCACTTTATTACTTGTTAGAGATCTTTACACTTGCGGTGGTTGTAAAACATGCAAACAAGTTTTTGACGCCGTTGCCGGGGACCGATACTTGATATTGAACGATTTGTGATTTGATTACTCTAAACATTCTTATTTCTTTTATAATTTATTTTTTGTCTAATTTTATTTTTACTTGTTTTTCTTGTGAGGTACTTTGAGATGTTTCATCAACAAATCTTCACAAGTTTTATTCAGCAACACAATGAACCATTTTACAATGCTTGGAGAAGATTCAATGAATTGGTAGAGCAATTTGCCAATCATTGTCTTTCAAATTATGAACTCACTCTCAATTTCTACAATGGTCTGGATGAAAGTGACAAGGAATTGGATAGATTATGAAACTTGGACTACCGGTGATCATGTTCTTCAAATAAACCATGATGATGCCATTCACTTGTTGAATGACATGGCATATTTTGATTACTATTGGCATTGGGATCCTTCACTGTAAGGTTGGAGCCACCAATATCCCCAATACACCTATCAACATAATATTTCACACCAATCATTCGAGCTGTAATTAGAGAATAGAGTGGGACTTGAAGAGGCAGTAGCTCCATTGAAAAATTTTGACAATCTAGTGGTAAACAATGAGCTATCACTTTATAAGGAGGAATCATATGAACAAAGTTGGGAGAATAAAGAAGTTTCATAGGAATTTGAACCTATAAAAGAAGTTGAATCTCAAGAACAAAATTCCTATAAAGATGACTTGCTAATAGAGTTCCCACAAGAGCAGGAGTTACTTGAAAAAGAAATTGAACCTAAAGTTGAAGAAAACAACTCCTTTATTATTGGTGGGTCATTGGAAGAGTGCCTACATAAAGACAAATCAGAGGTGAAGGTGGTAGATAAAGAAATTGACAAGACTATCAACTTGAGCTCATTAATGATGTTTACACATACACCACTAGAAGACCTTTTTCTATCATGGACACCTCCTAAATCATCACATGTCCTCCATGAGCTAAAGCAGTTCTTTTCCCAAGCACATCATTCTAAACTATGTGTTGTTCATGCTATGTGAAATCTTATTCCAAATCTTGTCAATCTTGAGGGTACCACAAATTAAGACCCATATGTGGTGTTACATGACAACTACTATGAGCGAAAATCACTTTTTGATAAGCAATTCTAAAAGGGGTCAAGCTTAAGACCTTAAATTAGCGCTTCTCGGGAGGCAACCCAAGTTTTAAATTTTGCATTTGTTTATTTCTTTTGTTTTATGACCCTCTCAAACTTGAAGGTGTATGCTACATTAGTGGAGATAGGAAATTGAGATATGCCTATAGAGTTGGAATTAAATCAAACTTCATCACAATTATCCACAGTAGAGGCAATTTGGGGGAGTAAGTGTTTCTCAAGTCTATCTTGATAAAACAGGTTATTTGTGACTTATTAATGGTCTTGCATAGAGGAATAATTAGTTGAAGCACCACGAAGACAGTGAGGTTCTAGTGGGCAACTATTGAGGTCCCTACGCTCTAAAAGTGAGAATTGGTATGAAGGTTGAAGAGTGTCTAATTATGTGTAAATTAAGTTTTTTGTTATATTTCTAAGTACCCATGAGTTTTTATAAAGTTTTATTTTGCTTGAGGATAAGCAAATGTTTGAGTTTGAGAGTATTTGATTATATCAAATTATATAGACATTTAAGATTAACATTCATTGCATTTTGTTAGCATTTAGTCTCATTTTATATTTATTTTTATGTGTTTTCTTTATTATTTTAGAAAACATATTAATCCAACTCAATTCATTGATTTTTATATTTTATCAGGTATTTTTATGTGGTTCTAGAATCAAAGATGAGTTTGGAAGAGATTTAGAGGTCAAAACGTGAAGAATACAGGGCCAGAAGCAGTACACGGGCCGTGTAACCTGCCTCGTGTAACTTCCTGGACCCTGTGCAACTCTCTGGACTGAAGAAAACTTGAAAAATGAAGTGACAGAAAGTTACACGGGGCGTGTATCACTACACGGCCTGTGTAAAGTCCCCTAACAACAATTCTGATATGGCTTTTCTTGCTTCCAACCCTACTCGGATGGACCCCTAATGCTTCTAGCACTCTGAAATTAGGGTTTTTACACCAGATATAAATATAACAAGTCAAGAATTGAGAAGAGGAGCCAATTTACATTCAAGGATGCACATCAACTTCAAGGGAGGCAAGGGAGAAACAATATCTGCAAGATTGCTAAAGGAGATTTTCAGCTAAAGTTCTAAAAGTCCAAGGCTGCAACACTCTTTCTAGATTCTTTTACTCTATTTTCTTCTCTTGTCTTCTCTTTATCTTTTTATAAACTTGATTGTAAAACTCATAATGTGTGAGTAGTCTCTTTATTCTATGGTTAGGGTGTAGCACTCTCAATTTAATTATGGATATGATTTGATTTTATGTAATATATTGGGGGTTTTGTTCTTTGATTCAATCTCTTGTGTTCTTAATGCATGCTATGTGTTGGTACCCACCTAGCTATGATGTAAGATACTAATTGAAGAACTGAAAGGCGAAGATTAGTATTAGAAAATCAAGATTTTGAATCTAGGAAATCTGACTTGGAGATAGGCTGATGACCTTTGTAGAGTTCCAAAATTAATCAAAGATCTTAAAGAGTTTTAATTAATTTAATCACCATGAAAGTAGGGTTTAGGTTAATTAATGAGCGCCTTGAGAGAGGATTTAAGATAATATCGGATTAATTTCCATCAAAGTAATAATCTCTCATTTATTGAATGAACTAGATTGATTCTATAATTAATTGAAGTGTGAACCCCAGCTCTAGAATGCTTTTATCCATTAATATTCAAGTTTTGTTAATTGTTTTAGACTTTGTTTCTTTTAATTTAGATTTAATTATTATTTCTATACAATTCAATCGTCTAGATAATTAAAATCGCTATAGTTTGGTACTCAACACAGTCTTCATGGGAACGATACTCTACTTATCACTTTATTACTTGTTAGCAATCTGTGCACTTGCAGTTGTTTTAAAACATGCAAACAGGAAACTAGCAAACAACAAAAAATTTTCCTCTCGTCTGGAAATCAAGCAACAGTGTTTATGACAATTAGATATTTTGTGTTTAAAAACCAGACAATCCCATTTTATATGAAGCGAGGCAATGTATAGAGAGGTTAATACGCTTTCGGCCTCTATTTTTCTCTCCATTTAGACAAATCAGTTTGTCAGTTTGTTAATTTTCATTTTATGATCTAAAATTTTGAATGAAACATCATTTTAATGACAAAGCATATCAGGATGAATTATTGCTTCTTTGATTTCTTTGTTTCAATTCTACAGTATGTTATTTATAATCTTATCCCCTCCCTTCTTACATTGAGTAGAGGTTGGTGTGAACAATTTCACCCATGAAAAGGAGTTTCGTACAGGAGTATTGTATATTTGAGGATCCTACCACAATTTGTGTTCAACTCATATATTAGAATCTCAAGCTATGATTTACCAAAAAAATCCATTAAAAAGAGAATTGTTTGTTTATAAAAAGAAGCTTTTACTTATGGTTATTATTTGCTGGTTTTACAACAACCGCAAGTGCACGGATCGCTAATAAGTAATAAAGTGATGAGTAGCGTATCGTTCCCACGAGAACCGTGTTGAGTACCAAACTATAGTAATTTTAATTATATATGCGATCAAATTGTATAGAGAAATAATAATTAAATCTAAACTAAAAGAAATAAAGTCTAAAACAATTATCTAAACTAAAATAGCAATGGATGAAAATAACCCAAAGTTAGGGGTTCACACTTTAATCAATTATGGAATCAATCTAATTCATTCAATAAATGGGAGATTATTACTTTAATGGAAATTAATTCTAAGGTATCCTAGATCCTCTCTCAACGTATCTAAGGTGTACTTCAATTAGAGCCAAACCCTACTTTCGTTGGTGATTAGTCCTAATCAAAACCCTTTTGAGATCTATGATTAATTTTGGAACTCCATAAAGGTCATCAACCTATCTCTAGGTCAGATTTCCTAGGTTCAAAATCCCTATTTTCTAATATTAATCTTCACCTTTCAGTTCTTCAATTAGTATCTGCAATCAATACTAAGTGGGTACCAATACATAGCATGTATTAAGATCACAAGAGATTGAATCAAAGAATAAAATACCCAATGTATTAAATAAAATCAAACCAGATCCATAATGAAATTGAGAGTGCTACACCTTAACCCTAGAATAAAAAACCTACTCACCTATGGTGAGTTTTATAATCAAGTTTATAAAAAGATAAAGAGAAGACATGAGAAGAAAATAGAGTAAAAGAACTCAGAAGGAGAGTTGCAGCCTTGGACTTTTGGAACTTCAACTAAAAATCCCTTTTAGAAATCTTGCAGATCTTATTTCTCTTTTGCCTCCCTTGAGTTTGATATGCATCATTGAATGTAAATTGGCTCTTGAATGTAAATTCTCCTCCCTCTTTTAATTTTTGACTTGTTATATTTATATCTGGTGTAAAAACCCTAATTTCAGAGTCCTATAAGCATTAGGAGTTCATCCGGGTCGAGTTGGAAGCAAGAAAAGTCGCATCAAAATTGCTGTCAGGGGACTTTACACGGGCCGTGTAGTTATACACTCCCCGTGTAACTTTCTGCCACTTTGTTTTTCATGTTTTCTTCAATCCAGAGAGTTTCACTGGTCTAGGAAGTTACACGGGGCAGGTTACATGACCCGTATACTGCTTCTAGCCTTGTATTCTTCACGTTTTGACCTACAAATCTCTTCCAAACTCGTCTTTGATTCTAAAACTACATAAAAACACCTGATAAAATATAAAAATCAATGAATTGAGTTGGATTAACATGTTTTCTAAAATAATAATAAAAAAACATAAAAATAAATATAAAAAGAGAATAAATGCTTAACAAAATGCAATGAATGTTAACCTTAAATATCTATATAATTTAATACAATCAAATACCCCCAAACTCAAATCTTTGCTTATCCTCAAAAGTTAATAGAGTGAAAGAACCTAGAAGGAGAGTTGCAGCCTTGTACTTTTGGAACTTCAACTAAAAATCCCTTCTAGCAATCTTGCAGATCTTGTTTCTCCTTTACCTCCCTTGAGGTTGATATGCATCCTTGAATGTAAATTGGCTCTCTCCTTCAATTCTTGACTTGTTATATTTATATCTGGTGCAAAATCCTAATTTCAGAGTCCTACAAGCATTAGGAGTCCATCCGGGTCGTGTTGGAAGCAAGAAAAGTCGCATCAGAATTGCTGTCAGGGGACTTTACACGGGCCGTGTAGTGATACACGCCCCATGTAACTCTCTGCCACTTTGTTTTTCAAGTTTTCTTCAGTCCAGAGAGTTGCACGAGGTCCAAGAAGTTACATGGGGTAGGTTACATGGCCCGTGTACTGCTTCTGGCCCTGTATTCTTCACTTTTTGACCTCTAAATCTCTTTCAAACTCATATTTGATTCTAGAACCACATAAAAACACCTGATAAAATATAAAAATCAATGAATTGAGTTAGATTAACATGTTTTCTAAAATAATAATGAAAACACATAAAAATAAACACAAAAGAAGACTAAATGCAAATAAAATGCAATGAATGTTAACCTTAAATGTCTATATAATTTGACTTAATCAATTATCAAACCAAAAAAAAAAGGTTTTTCTAGTCAACCTCTTAAATGATACTTCCTCCTTTACATATTATCTGTCACTTTACACAATTTTTTTTTTGTTTTAAACTGTCCGTTACTTTAGAAAATCAAGAAAGTATTAATTATTTTTTTGTCAACTTTACCCTTAATCTCTATTAATAGAGTAAAGGAGAGAATTAATAGAGTTATAATTTGAGTACTTCAATAAAGACATAATTTAGTCATAAGGTGTATTTTTTTATTATAATTAGTATTGTTCAATCATTTTCTTAATTTCTGTGCAATTGTCCTAAGTGACAAACAATATGTAATGGAGGAAGTAGTTTACATCAGAGGTGGGTTGTTTATAATCTTATCCCCTCCCTTCATATATTGAGTAGAGGTGGGTTGTCACACCCCTCCATGAAATCTCAAGGAAAGGCAGTCCCATAAACTAACTGATTTATTCTATGGCTTAAGTAGCTAATGCCCATTCATCTAATAAAATTACAAATCAACTAGTAAGGCTAATACATCATAATTCAAGCAAATATTAAAACAATATTCACAATCTAAAATTTGTAATAAAATGAGTAAAGCAAAATTTAAATAAACCTTCTTATGTAAAAGAAAAAATTTCTGAACCATAAAAAATAACAGTTTGAAGGACAAAACTCTATAGATAATGAAAATTCAATTGAAGGCTTTAAGTAAAGTTCAATTTACCTTAAACTGCCTACGTACCCCTATTAAAAAAGGGATTGAACCCACGTAGTTCTTAAATAATTAATTAATTAGCTAATTAAAACACTTTGTATGAAATAAATAAAAATTCTACTGAAATTTCTACAGCACTTGCCCCCTAAAATTTAAATATTTTCCCCTATTAAAACATAATAAAACAATAGAGCAATTCATAATATATATAAACACAGCCCATCCGGGGCCTAAAATAATACTTCCCATTCTCCATTCTCTCACATTACTCATTGGAAGATTTAAAACAATTTCACTAATGCTCAAATAATTTCACCATATCAAAATAATTCAATTAATGGAAACTAAACCTATTTAAATTACACTTGAAAATTGAAGAGTTAAGATCACACAAACAAAAAGGAATCAAAGCCCAACAAAAAGGACGACAACACTATCAAAGAATGCAAAAGCTAAAATAATTACAAAGTGCAACATACACTGAAAATATAACAAATAATTAATTACTAAAACAAATTTTAACTAAGAGAAAAATGGTAAAATAAATTCATAATGACTTATAAAAACCTCATATCAAGGCTATCATTTACACCAAAGGAGTGACTCATGCCCCCAATTCAACCTTAACTCTAATATAGTATATACCTATACTCAACTCAACTAAGCATTTATCCCAAATTTATTGGGGTCGGCTATATGGATTTTCTTTATCCACTCTAAATGATTTTGGGTTAAATCCTCAGAAATGTATAATACTTCTAGGTCATGTTGTACTACTCTCCTCCAAGTCAGTTTAGGTCTACCCATTCTTCTCTTTCTATCCTCTAACCTAATATGCTCCACTTGTCTAACTGGAGCTTCCATATGTCTACGCTTCACATGACAAAACCACTTCAATCTCCCTTCTCTCTACTTATCCTCAGTTGGCACCACTCCTACCTTTTCTCTAATACTCTCATTAAGAACTTTGTCTAGTCTAGTATGGCCACTCATCCAACTTAATATTCTCATCTCCGTAACTCTCATCTTAGACACATACGGCTCCTTCATTGTCCAACACTAACTACCATATAACATGGCCGGTCATATGGGTATACAGTAAAATTTTCCTTTCAACTTATTGGAAATCTTGCGATCACATAAAACTCCTGTGGCACGTCTCCACTTTAATCATCCAACTTTAATTCTATGACTAACATCCTCCTCACATCCCTCATCTACTTGAAGGATTGAGCCAAGATATTTAAAGTGATTACTTTGGGGCAATACCACTCCATCCAAACTAACTCCTTCTTTATCACTAGTTCAGCCTTCACTAAACTTGCAATGCATGTATTATGTCTTCCTTCTACTTAACTTAAAGCCCTTTGACTCTAGAGTACTTCTCTAAAGCTTTAGCTCTCTATTAACTCATTCATCTATCAGAACTATATCATCTACAAACATCATGCACCAAGAGATACTCTCTTGTATATGTTTCGTCAATTCATCTAGAACTAATATAAAAAGGCAAGGGCTCATAGTTGAACCTTGGTGTAATCCAACTAGATAGGAAAATCTCTTGTGTCCCTTTTCACTATGCACATATTGTAGTTGCTCCTTTATACATATCTTTCAATATTTGTATGTACCTAATAGATACCCTCTTTTGTTCTAACACTCATCATAAGACATCTTTTGGAATATTGTCATAAGTCTTCTCCAAATCGATAAAAACCACATATAGATCTTTTTTCGCATCTCTATATTTCTCCATCAAGCTCCTAAAAAGAGAGATCGCTTCCATAGTTGAACGACCGGACATGAAGCCAAATTGATTAGGAGTAATAGAAGTGTCATGACGTAGTCAATGTTTCAAAACTCTCTCCCACAACTTCATAGTATGGCTCATAAGTTTAATTCTCCTATAGTTTAAGCAACTCTGTTTGTCTCCCTTATTTTTAAAAATAAGGACTAAAATACTCATCTTCTATTCATCAAGCATTTTTTTTTTAGTCTAGAATCTTATTAAATAATTTAGTTAACCATGCCACTCCCACATCTCCCAAACACTTTCACACTTCAATTGATATTCCATCAGGTCCATAGGCTTTATCCACTTTCATTCTCTTAAGTGCTTCTTCACTTCTAAAGATCTAATTCTTCTAGTGTAATTCACATTCTTTTCTATTGCTCTATAATCTATATTCACGCTATTACCACTTTGACTATTATTAAAGAGATCATTAAAATAATTTTTCCATCTTTCTTTAATGTTCTCATCTTTCACCAATATATTTTCCTTCTTTATCCTTAATGCACGTAACTTGATTAAGATCTTAACATTTCTTTTCTCTCCTCCTTGCTAATCTATAAATATCTTTCTCCCATTTTTTAGTTTCAAGTTTCTCATACAACTTGTCAAAGGCCTGCACTCTTGCTTGACTAACCGCCTTTTTTGCCTTTTTCTTTGTTATTTGGTACTGTTCACAAGCCTCATTATTACTATACTTAGGTAATTTCTTATACAATTCCCTCTTTCTCTTCACCACTTTTTGTAGTTTCTCATTCCACCGCCACTCTCTTTTGAGGGTTCTTTATGTCCTCTAGACTCTCTAAGTACTTTTCTAGCTACTTTTCTAATTTGATGTCATTCGTATCCATATACCATTGGTCTCTACATCCAGCTTCTATGTTTTAGACTCAGGAAACTCTTTTTTAAACTTCACTTGCTTTACACCTTTGAACTTCTACCACTTTATTCGAGCTACAATATTTCTTCTAGCCTTACTTGAATTGTTCCTAAACTTGACATCCAAGACCACTAACCGATATTGATTTGTTAAAGTCTCTCCCGAAATAACCTTACAATCCTTACATAAAGCTCTATTTGTCTTCCTAGTTAAGAGAAAGTCAATTTGGCTTCTATGTTGTTCACTTTTAAAAGTCACTAAATGCGACTCCCTTTTTATAAGTAGGTATTTGCTAATATTAGGTCATATGCCATGGCAAAATTCAGGATGCTTTTCCCCTCATTTCGGCTGCCAAAACCAAAACCTCTATAAATATTCTCATAACTTTGCCTATCACTTCCTATATATCCATTCAAATCTCCACCGATGATAACATTCTCTTCATTTGATATACTTTGCATTAGATCATCCATATCTTCTCAAAATCTTTATTTACTTTCACTATCTAATCCTATTTATGGGACATAAGCACTAACTATATATATTGTTTCTTCTTCTAGTACTAGTTTTACTAGTATAATTCTATCTTCTACTCTTTTCACAGTTATTACGACATCTTTCAATGTCCTATCTATGATCATGCCCACTTTGTTCTTGTTCCTCTCCTTCTGGTAAACCACAGTTTGTATCATGAATTACCCACTTCCTTACTTTTCTCTCCTACCCATTTAGTCTCCTGAATGTAAGCAATATTCACTCTTCTCTTTTCCAAGGTATCCATAAGCTCCATTAATTTTTTTATAAGTGATCCAACATTCCAAGTACTAACCCTGATCCTCCTCCTATCCTATTCCTTCATAATTGATCTTCTTTTATGATATCTTTTATTGTTCTCTAAGCCTATCTTGTGTTCTATTCCACTAACTGTTCTACTATCTGTTCTATGGACTAACTTCTTTACCCACACTCGTCTATAATGTGGGAACCCTTGCTCATTTAACACCACACCCATGCGTCGACATAGCGCGTTCCTTTCTGCGAACACCCTACACCCATGCATATTTCTCCCTACACCCAGGCTCCAATGTGGCCCGTCATAAATAGAGGATGCCCCAACGTTTATATTGTAAGAATCCATATCATGAGGTATGATGAAATTTTTATGCTAGTTGTCACCTACCGCAACCCTCCTCCTTTATTCGGGCTTGGGACCAACTGAGAACAAACTACTTAGATGGAGTTAAAAGTTGATGTAGAGTATGCAAAATTTCTTGCAATGACTCTTTCCAACAACTCATCAAAAGCTGCAACTAAAGAAACTTCTTAAGAAGTCAAGCCAATGCAAAATCCTGAAATACCAAAGAAAAAGTAAGGTTCATCAAGAGAAAAATAGATTTAAATATTTAAAAAATCCAAAATATTGGATTTAATATATTGTGCTTTATGATGTAATGGACTTTTTAAACTATGAATAAAATAGACTTTTGGATATTAAATGTGCTCAAAAGCATAAAAAAAAAATGCGAGAAAATTAGCACGAAATGACCAAAATGCCTCTACGTATAAGATATGCATGCAGGTCACAGGGACATACGCTCACAAGCATTGACATGTGCACCCATGTCTCTAAAAACGGTGCAATTTTAAGAAACACGTTATGTGTAAAAGGGAAAGGTCCCTTTCACTTCCCACACAACCGCACTCTCTCTCTACTTCTGCCCTTTTTTTGAATTCTAAACACTCTCAAACACTCTTCCAACATTCTTAGATCCAAAAACAACAATGGTTCACCCTACTCCCATAAATCATTGATGTTGCGTTGGTCAGCATTTTCTGAGGGTGTCCAATGCCTCTTCATCCTAACCCAAAGTCTCATTGCTCTTCAACACTGGTAAGCCTCTGATCCAAACTTTTTATTTTTGCCTAAAATACATGAAATTAAAGAAAATGGGTTTGAATTTATAAAATGGCATAATGTGAAAAATAGGGTAGATTTGCGTTTATAAGTGTTGTAGACTCCACGTTTAGGTTGTTTGCGTATAAAATATGTGATTTGAACTAAAAGTCGTTAGAAAATCGGCTTGGAATAGAGCCAATGGTGAAATGTCACTCACCCTTCGCACACAAATGGACCTGTGTGAGCAGGTCCTGGGACCTGCAAGTCCCACATACTCAGGTTTGGACCACACATGTGAAGGTTTAGTCTTGAACGCGTTCTTCGCATGTTCTTGACCTGTTCTCCATCCATTCCTTGCGTATGAAGGTGGTTTGATCCATATTTCAACCCCTACAACTTTTAAACTTATTAAATTATGTCAAACATCAAGAATTACCATAAACACATTGTATTTAACTAAGATTAAACAACAAAACCCTGAATTTAATGCAAAATTCAAAAATTCATAATTTGTGACAATCTAATTTATAAATGCATATCATGACATAGGTGCGTGTATGGGCAATCAGAAGACTTAAGTCACTTAAAAATTAATGAAAGCCACATTAATATAAAGTCAAATTAGAATGCCCTAATTATTTCTAGTCTTTTCAATATGCATTGCTCAACCTATTTATGCAGACTTAAAGATCTACACATAAAGACTAATAACTACTTAAATAAAGTTCATTATTATTTTTAGCATAATTAAACTCTTATTGAAATCTACACAATCTAGAAAATGCATGAGCATATTATTTGAAATGTAGACATAAAAAGGAAAACAATAAACATCAATTATTATAAATTGAAAATTTTTTACTGAGTTTTTTTATTATTTCAAATAGGCTAATGTGGCCTTTATTCGGGGTCATGGGAATGTGATTGATATCCACACCTTTTATGAGGGCTTTAGCAATGCGATGAAGGCTCGCATTGCTGTGACTGGTTTTATAAAGTTTGTCTAGATGCTTTCCACCCGTTATCGCTTCCATAGTGATTGGTGCATCTTATCTGCCTTATGTGAGAGATGGTGGGAGTCAACACATGCATTCCGCTACCCACGGGTTAGGGAGATCACCTTCACTCCATTAGATTTTGCAGCACTTACAAGCCTTCCCTACACCGAGGGCATTATCCCTTTAGACACTGATTATAGGGGCTCTGATGCCCAAGTGCAACACTTTGAGAAGACAGACATTATTCTCAATTTATTGACCCATTCCCAGGAGTTTGCTGGGACTGAGCTCGCAGAGAAAGATCACATTGTCAAGTGCTTTATTCTATATACTCTTGGGGCCACATTATTCTGTGATCATGGATCCACTATAAATTTGGCCTTTATTACAACTTTGGAGGATATCATCCTCATTCCCACCTACAATTGTTGTAAGGCCTCCCTTGCTTATCTATACAAAGGTCTCGACATGTGTTGTAGGGATATGATTAGTATGGTCAGGTTTTGGCACCTATTGGAGGTATGTTTTCTTTCCCCTTTTTATTTCTAATTTCTTGTCTATTCTAATCCTTATGTTGACTTTATACCTTCTTTATTCTATTATTTTCCTGTTATAGATTTGGGAATATGAGCTAAGGATCGTGCCTAATCCTAACATGGTTGATGGATTCCATACCAACTTCCCCCATTTTGGTGCATGGCTTTGGAGGAAAAAGGACAAGAAAGCTAAAGCGCATAGTCTTCCCAGGATGTGGCGATATCTTGACCTTCTTACTTATGATAGAGTATCCAAGTTCCCATATCCTATTCAACATAAGTTGTTGCTATTCTTTCTATATCTAATTCCCCTTTTTATTGCTTCATCTGTTCATATTGATAGGGGATACTAGCTTTAGGCTCTTGATGCATGGCTAGCTCAAATGAGGGCCGCATTCACTTATACCCAGTCGCAGGTTCTTTTTGAGGATCCATGCTATCAGGTTTGGTATTTGGGCGAGCGCATCCACCATTGGTACCGTGGCATGCAGGAAAGGAAAGTACCATTGGACCCCCCTTTGGACATGTATTTCAGGCATCTCCTTACACAAGACGCTTCTGCAGAGGGTCGAGAGGGGACTGACTTTGGAGCATTGTTAGCTGCTGATGGTGGAGACTACACCACCTTCGTGGAGTGATTCATTGTGAAGAGATTAGTAGCCATTTGTGCTCCTGAGGATCTAATTCACCCAAACCTACTGGCCCTGTTCGTAGAGCCTCTAGTTCTGTGAGTATCTCTCTATTAATTTTTCTCATTGTCCTTTTTATTTTGACATTGACTGTTCTTTTTATTTTTCTAATTACAGCAGACCACCCACAATAAGGGAAAGAAGAAGAGGGGTGCTAGCGGATCAGCAGCTAATGTGGTGCTTGGTGACCTCTATTCCAAGCAGGATACATGCATCTTTGCTCACAATGTCTAGGGGCATTTCTTGCAACTTCACCTCCAGATCAGCCCATCCGACTATATACTCTTCTCTAGCAATGATATGACTCATGTGAGTATTTTTGAACTACTTTCTAATTTCCCATATTTCATTGTTGCTTGGTACACTTGTTGATTATGTCCATTCTAGTATAGATCCCTTGTGAGACTGGCAAGTACTATTACAAGCATGCTTTTCTGCAAATGAGTCCATCCACTCAAGTACAGCTACATTGTAGATAAGTACAATTTATATAATTATGCATGTATGCATGATTTTACTCACAGTGAACATTTATTTGTTGTACAGACTACTTTGGAGGATAACAAGCATGCTTTGGATGACAATAGGCACCAGTTATAGGAAACCCAACAGACACTAGAGCTCCGAGAGAAAGAGCGTGTAGATCTTCGGGCGTAGATGGTGAGGACCACTAGTGGAGGTCCGTCAGTTCGAGGTGGGAAAGCACAGATGAGGGAAGCCACCACATCAGGTGCTGCCAGTCCAAAAGACAAATTAGGATATGAGTTTTTGTTGGACGTGTCCGCAAACCTGCAAGTCATATGTCAGTCCTACACACAGAGTTCTTTGAGAGTGATGATGAGGTGACCCAGACTGAGCCATAGTTGCTTTTTCCTTCTCCTGAACTTCTGAAACACTTGGTTTTGTTGAGTATAGATTTTACTTCAAGATTTTTTGCATAGTATTTATTTTTTTGCTACATTGTTGCACGTGTTATTTTGTTTCCGGATAATTTTGGAATAATGAAAGATACAAGTGATCGAATGGTTTGCTTTTTTCTTTTTTTTTTTTAAGTGCATATGTGAAAATACATCTTAGCAACTGAATGCATACATAATTAACAACAAAATACCCAAGACTACTTGAAATTTGGCCTTCACCCTACCTTGCCAGGATCTGCATGCACAAGTGGGTTACTGTTATGGGTAGGTCCTCAAATGTGCACGCATGTCGAGGTCTGGGTTTAAAAGGCAACCCAACTCTGTCTTTCTCACCTCAAACCCATTTCAAAAACTCCTAAAGCTTTCGCTTCTTCTATTTTTCATCCTAACATGACTGAACAAACCCATAAACTCCTAAAACCTCTAGTTTCTTCCATAAACACTAAAAAATGGGAAGATCTAGCTTGGACCAAGCTAGGAGAACTTCATTATCTTTTTAACATCAACCTCAACTATGCCTTCCTCCATGCTACAGCAAGCTTATGGTGCCTAAAAGATCATGTTTTTTGCTCCAATGGGAAGGAAATTTCTCCATTAGTGGAAGAATTTGAAGCCATTTTAGGGATCCCATCTTCTTCCACTACACCCATGGTGATTCCATCTCTCAACTTGCATTTTCTCAATGAGATGGTTGCATTATTTAATTTGAGCCTTACTACTGCTAGTTTGTTCGCAATAAACAAGTCTGCTATTTTATATTCCTTGATTCCATGGTGTGCCTCCATTGATCATTCTATGAAAGCATGGAACTGGGTCTTTTGCTTCTATCTGCTTGCCTAGTATCTTCTGGTCTCTGAAAATGGTAATGGCTATTATTCCATCATGGGCATGGTGTCTCAAATGGAATAAGGGCATTCACCAATGACTGTTATCGTGGCCAAAACACTCATAGGCTTAGACAACTTTGAAGTTAAGCAAATCAAATCGCCTGACTAGGAGCTTGATTCTCCTTCAGGTAACCATACCTTTATTTTCTTTTTCTTTTTGTTATGTTTTGCCTTAATTGTTGCTTGGACTGCCTAAAAATTAATTTTTTAGCCTAATAGGCTTTTTTGCTCTAACTTTTGCCTAAACTGCCCTTTATTAGAGAACACTATTATTTTTTTACTTTTGCTCTAACTTTTGCTTATATCGCCTAAATGCCTAATGAGCTCTCTCTCTCTCTCTCTCTCTCTCTCTCTCTCTCTCTCTTATATAGGTATGGCTACAGGAGAAATTTTGTTTGCTTGCCCCTCCTTCTGTAGACCCTGCTAGGTATTCAGCAAAGCATCACCTGGCTCGCATGATTTTTAGATCGTAGATTCTTATGACTAGGGTTGAGCATTTCTCAGTTTGAATTGAGAAACCAAACCAAATTGATCGATTTCGATTCAAATGGTTTGGTTATTCAGTTTTTGGTTTCAATTCGGTTAGTATATTTAGGTGAATTTTGATTTTCGATCAGTTCAGTTTGATTTTTGGTTATAACCGATAAAATTAAATAAACCAAAATTTAAAGCCCAAAAGTTTAACCTTTACATATACAGGCCCTTGTCCAAGCCGAGCCCAAGAGATAAAAACATAACCCTAAGCCTAAATATAGTCATCTATCCTTATTCCCTCTCGTTACCGTCCTTTCCTCCTCTGACCTCTCTCCTGCTTCTTCTTCTTCTTTTTTCTTCATGTAACATTGCCATCTCATATTCTCATCATATTCATGGCCTTACAGCTTGTCAATGGAGTCATCCATTTGCCTTGCATGTCACTTTGTAGCATGAGATTTAGTCGATCACCACTCATTAACTCACATATCGCTATTGCTATTGTTTATAGACTTCTTCTTCATCATCTTTTGTGCTAGAGCAAAAGGGAGATGACTGAAGCAAAGAAGAAAATCTGCTATTGCTCAAGTTCCTTCGGTTTCTCATGTAGGTTTGAATTTTTTTTTTTAATAGAAGTTTGATGTATTTTGCTGGGTATTGTTTTTGTAATAGGTATTGCAAAATATGGGCATATTGTGAGAATTTGTAATTTCTTGCAAAATGTAGGCAAATTGTAAAAGGTGTTGCAAAATTTGCTATTGAAATTTTGTGTAATTTTTAGTTTTTTTTTTCAATAAATTGATTAATGGGTACTACATCTGGAATTCTATTCTTGCATCTGGAAGATTGAAATTGATTATTGTGTTTTTGTTCATGAGATTGTTTGAGACTTTGAGCATTTAGGATTTAGGAACTTGATTTGAAAGTCTTTAATTTTCTATTGTAGTGTTGGATTTGAGGTTTGTTCTTATTCCTGTTTAAATTGTTTGAGATTTTTGAGTTGCTGGGATGGAATTTATGTGTAAAGTGTGTGTGATGTTGAATTTTTGGAAAGTTCAGTTTAATCGATTCCGAATCGAACTGAACCGAATTAAGTCAGTTATTTTGGTTTAGTTCCATCTTAATGTTCGATTCAATTCCATCTTTAAAAATCCTTAGCTTTGGTTTTCAATTTATTTGGTTCGATTCTGTTTGGAACCAAACCGATCGTTTGCACACTCCTACTTATGATAGATGGGTTTAATGGATTGGGACCCTCCCTAATGCAACCATCTAGTGGATGTGCCCTTGGTGCCATATTATTCATGTCACTACTCGTACATATGTCCCATACCTACCACTTGCAAGTTTGCATTTCTCTACTTTCGATACTCCTGACCATCTCTGTAAGTAGTTTGGATGCTGACAGGACATCTTATTGCTGATTCCTGAGTTCCAGGGAGGTCCATTGTCCAAACAGTTCCTTGAGCATTAGGAGTACATTTGGCCTTGCCGTACCATTGAGTACCATATCGAGTCTTCAGCTAATCAGAGCACTAGTGATGAGTATAAGAGATAGGCCTCCCTCATTGATCAGGATGCTTACTTTTTGAGGCAATCCAGGGAAGAATCTTCATCATCTGCATTTAAGAAGCACAAAAAATAGTAGATAGCACAATATAAAGAAGAAACAATTCTATCACTAAAACAATAATGAATGAAACTAAAACATGAATGAATGTTTTTTTTATTAAGACTTATCTATGTTATGAATCTATTTTTAGAACTATTTATGTCATTTGTGTAATTCTATATCATGCCACTACATTCAGACTTAAGCAAGATTGGTATCATATTAGTAGCAGCATACTTTACTCCTGTTATTAGCTAGCCTTTGCAAGTTTTCTAACTAAATATTTTATTCTCACATGCCTTTATTGTTGCCTAAGCCGTCCTTTTGAGTTTTCAATTTAGAAGGCTTTATTACTTCTAATTTTTGCTTAAGTGGCCCTTTTAAGTTTTTCACTTAGCGGATATCATTTTTCATTATCCCTAATTTTTGTCTGAACAGCCCTTTCGAGTTTTTCACGTAATAGGTTTTTTTATGGTTCTATTTTTCTTTTATTTTTCTTTAGAGAAAGTATTTCCTAAGCCTGTCCCTACTGATTAGCTCCATAAACTCATTGCCTTCCATATCAGATAGCTTCACAACACCCTTAGGTAATAGTTTCTTGACAAGATACGATCCTTCCTAGTTTGGTCTGAACTTTCCCCTAAGATCAGGTAGAACAACTTTAGACTATTTCAGCGCCAAATCTCCCACTCAAATCTTTAAAGGCTTTACTCATATATTATAGGCATGAGCTATCCTTCTCTAATAAAGCTGAGTATGAAATATAAACTTAAGTCTAGCTTTATCTAATAATGCTAGCTATTCTTACTTATCCCTCTTTCATGCATAATCAAGAATTTCGGCTTTAAGCGTCACCCTTAGAGATTTGACTTCCATCTCTATCGGCAACACGGCCTCTTTCATTCATAATAAGGAGTAGCCCCTGTTGAGTATCACTCAGTCGTCCTGTGCCCCCACAATGCCAAGGGTAGTTTGTCTGCCCAATCCCTGTAGGTTTGTGTCATTTTGCTCAAGATCCTTTTCAAATTCTTATTAGCTGCCTCTACTGCACCATTAGCTTGTGGCCTATATGGTGAGGACTTATGATGCTCCACTCCATATTTCTGTAAAAGCTCTCTAGTCTCAGCCTGAAATTGTACACCATTCACCTATTTAGTGATTCTCTAACCTTGTCTGCCCACTTTGCTCTTGGGCACAGGAATTTCTACTTGACAGGCTTAGCATCAGGGTACATGGGAATGCGGTGCTCCACCATGCTCCTACCTATCCCAGGCATATGGTCATAAGACCAGGCAAATACTTTCTCGTATTTTTTCAAAATTCTCTCAAAATCTTTCCTCTCATCAAGAGTTAGGTCTGCTGCTAACAATATGTTACATGGCTCATCAATTATGCCTAAATTGAATGGAATGTTATGCAAAGAATCAATGTCAAATATGCTTGTGTATGCATCATGAATTTCATGCATAGTTTCATCTGTTAAGAATATGAGTAATAGTATTTCTAGCATAAAGTATCATAAATTGGTTCACAATCGAGGATACTTCACAAAGGACATGACTTATCCAGAAAGATTGTAATAATGTTTGTTCCTAAAGTATTAATATGAGATATAAATAAGTTGGAGTGGTAAGTCTCATGCCACATAACAAACATGATAGGCACTTATATATGATAAGTAGACCGAACCAGTGATGCTTATGACAAGCACGTGGAGTTTACTGTTTGAAGGAGCGGAAGTATGTTGGTAGGTGAATTAGAACATTGAATTCAAAATTTTCTTCTAGGGTTTCATGCATTATGCCATATCCATTATGTGCTTAATTGATTTCAATGTTCAATTGCATATTAAACACTTTTAATATGTATTAGGATCTACATTTTCCATTTAAGATTTTTGAATTAACAAATTAATTCATTAGAACCATAGATCATAAGAATAATATGTGCACTAACCTTTTGATGCACTGTAGATGTAATTGGTACCTTTGTGAAGCACCTATGACCCCAAGAGTTGTCCCTCTAGCTTGTCCACACCAAGATCACCAATGGCAGCCCCTAAACCAGCTTCTCAAGCCTTGCCAACCAATTAGAAATTAGGGATTTGCCTTTAGAGAGGTTGTAGATGTGTATAGAACACTAGAAATAATTTCTAGCAATTTTAATTCAAATGAATTTGGGCAATTCTCTTTGAATTGATGAGAGAAGAAGAAGAAGAGGAGAGGGAGCCAAAGGTGGCGGCACCTTGTGGAGAAAGAAGTGTGTATTTTGTTTTTCTTTCTTTTCCTTTTTATAATTAGGTCATCACTTAAAACCCTTGCCACATGTCATTATCTTATTGCATCTTATTTTTAATTGACCTAATCACACTAAGCCAAGTGTCAAAGCTAGACTTAATCTTGACTTTGATCACCTTGCATGATGGAAAGACAAATGGCAAACTTATATGGTGCCATGTGTCACCATCTCATGGTGCCACATGTCACCCTGTGAAATGACCAAATTACCCTTGTGTTGTAATTTTGAGTTCTCAACCCAAAATCATTATTTCTCTTCTTCTAATCAATTTATATCAAATATAAATTAATTAATTAATCTCCAATAATAATTTCTCATAATTAAATTCATATTTAGATACTTTAAATATAAATTTAACTTGTACTATACATCCAATAATCTAGATTTGGTTTCAAGCCATGCTAGGGACTTTGCAATTTTATTGCAAACCAAACCTATTTAATAAATCAATTAAACTCTTTAATTAATCAATTAAATCACTTTTAACTTCGTGATTATCTTGTGTATGTGTGTGACTCATTAGGCTCATCACTAATTGGCAATGAGATATGATATCAACTCTTAATATCATCAGAACTCTTTCTTACCATAAATGATTTCTCTAAATCATTTTAGGCACCTCATAGACCATGATTAACACCTAGCATAACATGTCATGGCCACCCAATCAGTAATAAGGAATACCTTAAATGAACCTATAATCATATGTTACCATGTACTAAAATCTCTCTGTTACAAAATCCCAATCCCAGCTGGAGCCATGGTTAATGTCAAACTTCAATTGCTATGAACATTATGTTCTCTTTTAATTCCAGTTCTTGATTAATAAGATTTTCTTATCAGGAACTTTTTTCTGATTAAATCTGTTTGTCCTGGTCTGGAACTTGAAACATCAAGAACAATTAAATGAACATAGGATTTTATCCCTATTTACTTAGGGTAAAAGATTCCATCTTGATCAACACCTACCTCCATATATAACTAGTAGGAGCCAACACATGCCCATATACCCATACACCCATACACAGTACAAGTATAAAAGCAGTATCAAACTCAAACCACCTATATACAAGACAAATGTGTTATCTCAGGTCTAAAGATTATATGCACTGATATGATTTATGACAATACATTGACAAGAGTAAACTCCACGTGTTTGTCATAAGTGTCACTGGTTCGGCCTACTTATCATGTATAAGTGCCTATCATGTTTGTTATATGGCATGAGACTCACAATTTCAACTTACTTATATCTCATATAAATAACTTGGGAACAAATACGATTACAATCTTTCTGGATAAGTCATATCCTTATTGTGAAGTATCTTCGATGTGAATCAATTTATAATACTTTGTGCTAGAAATACTATCACTCATATTCTTAACAACTTAAGAATAGAATTTCTAACAAAATATCAATGGACCTTTTCTATTACACATAAATATATTATGTAAACAGAAAAGTGAAATTGCCCTTTATCAATAAAATGTGCACTAGATACATACAAAATGATATGCTCTAGGGCATACTACTAACACTCTTGTCAATGCATTGTCATATATCATATCAGTACATATAATCTTTAGACCTGAGATAACACAGTTACTTAAGTTATTTAAGGTAAATAGGGATAAAATCCTATGTTTATTTAATTGTTAATGATAATTCAAGTTCCTGGTCAGGACAAATAGATTTAGTCAGAAAAGAGTTTCTAACAAGAAAATCTAATTAATAAAGAATTGGAATTAAAAGAGAACATCATATTCATAGCAAATGGAGTTTGATATTAACCATGACTCCAACTAGAATTGGGATTTTATAACGAATAGATTTTAGTACATGGTAACATATATTAAATGTTCATTTAAGGTATTCCTTATTACTGATTGGGTAGTCATGGCATGCTATGCTAGGTGTCAACTATGGTATATGAGATGCTTAAAATGATTTAGAGAAATCATTTACGGTAAGAAAGAGTTCTAATCATATTAAAAGATAATATCATTTCTCATTGCCAATTAGTAATGAGCCTAATAAGTCACACATCTACACAAGTTAATCACCAAGTAAAATGTGATTTAATTGATTAATTAAAAAGTTTAATTAATTAATTAATTAGATTTGGTTTGCAATAGATTACAAAACCCCTAGCATGACTTGAAATCAAATCTAGGTTATTGGATGTATAATATAAATTAAATTTATATTTAAAGGGTTCAAATATGAATTTAATTGTGAGATTAATTAATGGAGATTAATTAATTAATTAATTTATATGTGATATAAATTATTTTGAAGAAGAGAAATAATAATTTTAGGTTAAGAACTCGAGGATATTCATAAGGGCAAAATGGTCTTTTCACATGGTGACACGTGGCACTATGAGATGGTGACATGTGGCACCTATGTAATTATGCCATTTGTCTTCCCATGATGGAAGACTACCTTTTAGTGATTTAATTGGACCTTGACACTTGGCTTAATGAGATTAAGTCAAACAAAAGTAAGATTAAATCATATGGTGACATGTGGCAAGGGAGTAAGTAAAGTTTGACTTATGTATATAAGTGAAAGGAATAAAGAAAAAGACAACAGTTTTTCTTCCTCCTCTTCCATTTGGACGGCAACCCATCCATTTCTCTCTCTCCTTTTATTCTTTCCTTCATTGATACAAGAAGAGGAAGCTTTCTCTTTCTTGAATTAAAACAACTAGGAAGAGTTTCTAGTTTTATACATCCATTCAACCTTCACCAAAGCAAAACCCCTAAGATTTAAGTGGTTGTCAAGTTCTTAAAGGGACATTTAGGGGCTGCCATTGGTGCAAATGGTGAGCTTGTGGTGGACAAGCTAGAGGGACAACAATTGGAGTCCTAAGAGAACCCTAAGGGAGGAAGATTGATTGATTGTGCACCTTGGAGGTTAGTATTCAATAATCCCTCTTTTAGTTAGAGTTTAATGAATTAAATTTCTAAAATTCAATTCTTGATGGCAAATGAACCTTTAATGCATGCTAAAATGAGTTTTAGTATGCTTTTGGGCATTGAAAATTAATTAGGCACATAACTCATCAAGTATGTTGCATGTAATCCTAGATTGAATTTTAAAATTCAATGCTCTAATGCCCTTAAATTCATGCTTCCAAGCCTTCACCATCCACAGACACATCACACAAATAAGCAAAAACATTAGGCATTACATTCTTTTTAGTGGTAAAAATAGAGTCTTCCTCAAAAAGTGAGGAGATTATTACATCATCAAGGTTCTCAAAGATTACATCAGAAAGACTCTGGAAAAGTATTAAAAGTGACTTTAAGCACTTCAATGGCTTGTTTTTAGAAGGACTCAGTAACATCTTTCTCTGGTGTGGCAGGCAGAGTAAGGACAATCTCCCTTGCTTTAAGATACTCGTCAATAATGAGTAGCTACTCGGTTAGCCCTTCACCTTTCTTCTCCTCTTTGATTAACTTGACAATGTTTGAGAAAATTTCAAAACTCAGCTCCTCCTTTCTGAAATACCAGATGAGTTCGGGATAGCCATTTAGTGGATGATCCTCTTGATCTTGGACAAATGTTTCATGTAAGGGAGGGATATGATCACCATCTCCTATCATTTTCTCTTCTTTAGTAGCCACATAACATAAGCCACTCTTATTTTATTGACCGCCGAACTCTGGCAAAGTAGTAGCTCTTTTGCAAGTTTTACCTAATCCTGTTCCATTTGTCCAGTTCATCTTCTTCATCATTACTGAGACTCTCTTCCATGCTCACTTCAACACTTGCTTGCTCGGCCTTGATCATACCAACCATTTGAAAAACCATTCATGTGTTGGCCATGAGCTGCTACAAGGTTTACTACATTGTTCTCCTCAGTAGAAACAGTGATTACAGAACTACTCATAGGCAACTTGATCTTCTAGTGCAGGGTTGATGGAACTCCTCCTAATGGGTGATACCATGGTCGACCCAATAATAAAGCAAAGGTTACTGGTATGTCAATCACGGTGAACTCAACCTCAGTCTCAATCGGCCTAACCTTTATAATGGCATTAAAAGTGCCTTCCACCACACGTTTTGTATCATCATATGCTCTTATAATAGTAGAACCTAAAGGCAGGGAAGCATGGATTTGAGGGCATTAGAACATTGAATTTTAAAATTCAATCTAAGGTTACATGCACCATACAAAGTGTTTTATATGCCTAATCAATTTCCAATGCCCAAAAGCATACCAAAACACATTTTAGTATGCATTAAAATTTCATTTGCCATTTAAGATTGTGAATTAAAAAATTAATTCATTAAACCCTAACAAAAAGAGGGATTTTGAGTACTAACCTCCAAGGTATACAATCAATGAATCTCTCTTCCTTAGGTGCTCTTAGGACTCCAATTGTTGTCCCTCTAGCTTGTCCACCACAAGCTCATCAATGGCAGCCTCAATCTTAGCTTCCCAAGCCTTGCCAACCACTTGTAATTGGGGTTTTTGCTTTAGTGAAGGTTTGGGGATGTATGGAAAACTAGAAACACTTTCTAGCAATTTTAATTCAAAGGAAATCAACAATTTCCTTTTGAATTAATGAAAAGAAAAGATGAAGAGGGAAGAGAGCAGTGTTGCCGTCCAAAAGGGAAGAGGGAGAAGAAATTTATTTTCTTTCTTCCTTTTTCACTTATATACATAAGTCAACCCCTACTAACTCCCTTGCCACATGTCACCTTAGGATCAAATCTTACTTTTGAAAGACTTAATCACATTAAGCTACTTGTCAAAGATAGACTGAATCTTGACTTTTATCATCTTACATTATTGGAAGACAAATGGCAAGTTTGTATGATGCCACATGTCACCATCTCATGGTGCCACATGTCACCATATGAATTAATCTTACTTTTAAATTTTAATTTTAGTTCTCAACCCAAAATTATAATTTATCCTCTTCAAATTATTTTATATCAAATATAAATTAATTGATTAATTAATCTCCATTAATTAATTAATTTCTCACAATTAAATTCATATTTAAACACTTTAAATATAAATTTAATTTATATTATACATCTAATGACCTAGATTTGGTTTCAAGTCATGCTAGGGACTTTGCAATCTTATTGCAAACCAAACCTAATTAATTAATTAATTAAACTCTTTAATTAATTAATTAAATTACATTTTACTTTGTGATTAACTAGTGTAGATGTGTGACTTACTAGGCTTATTACTTATTGGCAATGAGAAATGATATTAACTCTTAATATCATTAGAACTCTTTCTTACCATAAATAATTTCTCTAAATCATTTCAGGCATCTCATAGACAATGGTTGACACCTAGCATAGCATGCCATGGCCACCCAATCAATAATAAGGAATACATTAAATAAACTTTTAATCATATGTTTCCATGCACTAGAATCTCTCCGTTACAAAATTCCAATTCTAGCTAGAGTCATGGTTAATGTCAAACTCCATTTACTATGAATATTATGTTATCTTTTAATTCCAATTCTTGATTAATCAGATTTTCTTGTCAGAAACTCTTTTCTGACTAATTCTATCTATCCTGGCCAGAAACTTGAATCATCAAGAATAATTAAATGAACATAGGATTTTATCCCTATTTACTTAGGGTAACAGATTCCATCTTGATCAACACCTATCTCCATATATAACTAGTAGGAGCCAACACATGCCCATATACCCATACACAGTATGAGTATAAAAGCAGTATCAAACTTAAACCACCTATATACAAGATAACTATGTTATCTCAGGTCTAAAGATTACATGCACTGATATGATATATGACAATGCATTGACAAAAGTAAACTCCATGTGCTTGTCATAAGCGTCACTAGTTCGGCCTACTTATCATGTATAAGTGCCTATCATGTTTGTTATGTGGCATGAGACTCACCACTCTAACTTATTTATATCTCATATAAATACTTTTAGAACAAATATGATTACAATCTTTCTGGATAAGTCATGTCATTTGTAAAGTATCTTCGATTGTGAACCAATTTATGATACTTTATACTAGAAATACTGTTACTCATATTCTTAACAACTTAAGAATAGAATTTCTAATAAAATATCAATAGACCTTTTCAATTACACATAAATAAATCATGTAAACAAAAAAGTGAAATTGCCTTTTATTAATAAAAATATGTACAAGATACATACAAAATGATATGCTCTAGGGCATACTACTAACAGAACCATCGTCCACCATTATGCAACTAGTGACTTTCCCTTGAATTTGAACTTTAATGAACAGAGCTCTATTGTGGTTTCTCCCATCTCTCAGCAAATCGACATCAGTAAATAAAATTCCTTCTTTGTTCCCAATTTGTATAGAGTTTGCTAACTCTTCTGGAGTAGAATCAGTATTCATAGTCATAAGCATCAAGGCAATAACTAAACTTCTTCAATGGACTTTTGATTGTTTCAATAACTTCCAAAGAGACACACTAACGAGAGTCCTCCTTAATTGCTTCACGAGTGAATTTTGCTTTATTGCATTGTCTCCTTCATCTCTTTCCACAGTCTTACCATCATCTTTCTTTTGATCAGCATCTTTATAGGCTATTTCTTTTCCTTTATCAACATCAATTCTCCCATAAAGGCATCCACTATGTGTTACATTTTCCATAGCCAAGATATCATCACTAAAATCTTCCCAAACATCAACAAAGACCTTGCATACTTTGCTCTCGTAATCGTAGTCATCCCAAACATTAACAGTCAAACTTCACTGTAAGGCCATAATCTCGTCTGAGCATTCCTCTCTAATTACCCAATCTTCCCCATTCTCCACTTTCACCTCCTTGATCCCTACTTCCACGTCTCTAAAAGAATCCATCACTTCATGATCGGTGAATCAGATCGATCATATTGATGTTTGCAGGTGTAGGAACGTGGTTATAGTTAGGTAAAGGTTTGGTTTGGGCACTAGGTTTGGAAAGATCAGTGATTTGACCGCTATCAATCAAGTCATGTACATCATGCTTGAGCGAGTATAGTTGTCTGTTGTATGCCTGATCATTTGGTGATAATGGCAAAAATCATTCATATTCCATTTTTCTAGTGCAAGGTTAGGAATGGGTCTTAGCTCTAAAGGCTTAATGAATCCTATCTTATGGAATTTTCTGAAGACATGGGATAAGGGTTTCCTTAGATTGGTGAATTTTCTGGGTTGTTTAACATTGTAGGTGGGCTTGACTAGGTTGACTTGGGGTTATTCCTTGGTAGGATTGTAAAAGGATGAGCTTGGGTTGAAATTCTTTCTGATCGAGGTATTCTTATCTCTCAATTTCCTTCGCTCGCACACCTCTATCATATACATCTTTGAAGGTATGGAGTGTCATGTTATCCAGTCTCTTCTTGATATAAGGGAGTGAGCAAATTTGGTGAATCTCTCCCCTAAGAATTTTTTTTTTCAATTCTGTATATCAACAGAGGATATCAAAATTCGCTTATTCTCTCAAAAAGGAAAAAAATCATGGTATACAAACAAGGCGACCTACTATTCTCATAAATACAAATCAAGCTAAATAGTACACAGCCACTACTTCATGTGGCAAATTACCCGTGACCTCTAGTGGTAGGTTTTTCTTCTTCTACTTGCTGGTTGCTAAATGGGCCATGGTAGCGAGGAATTGGAGTAGACTAAAAGGCAGCAATAGACTCATTAGAGGAAGTGGTGGTGGCAGCTTGGTCAGTGAGGCTATACGAGGCACACTATTATGGTTGGAGTTGTCATCAGAAGAAACTCAGCCCGCAATCCCAAAAGTCCACAAGTTCATCAACCAAAACTTGAAGTATATCTCAATTGTTTTAAGCACCAATTTAAAACACTTCAATTTCAAAAAATCTTAACTCATTTTGCTTCATAGGTCTAATTGGAGACTGAGAAAACTTGAAGCATATCCTAATCGATTTGAGCGCCAATTTCAAAATGCTAACTTTATTTTTCCTTGAAAAGTCTTGGTTCCTGGAATAGTTTAATTAGAGATTGAAAAAATTGGAAAAGCTAAAGTAGAAGATGATGAAGGGTATAACTCACTTATTAAATGCCAATAGTTAATATAAAATAAATAAGAAGACCAACTAGTAAATGAAACAAAAAAGAATAACTAAAAAAATAATTTTAAAAATATAAAAACCAAATTATTAATAACACTATAATTCAAATTAACAGTTGATAATAACTTAAATATATTAAGTGTTTAATAAAATTATGTATAACTAATAAAAATATATATTATGTTATTTATTTTACTATTAAAATAGACATATAGTTACTAATTTATTATAAACATATATAAAAATTAAAAATTTATTTTTTTAAATATAATTATTTTTCTATTCATATACATAATTTTTATCATATAATGATAAACATTTATTACCTAGTTCAATTATTATTATAATATATTTATGTTTATCCATTATTTCTTATAAGCATAAATAACTTGTTGATTTAAACATTAATTTAGAGATATAAAAACTCTTTAAATAATAAATTTTAAAAGGATAATATAATTTAAATTAAAAATAATTTTTTTTATATATACACATATGATCCAAAGAAATTCATTGCTGCTCCTTTTAATAATAAAATAATTTCTAAGAATTAAATCTCAATTTTCCTTCACAAGTGCAGTAAGCAGCAGTTAGATTCATAAATTTTATCAAATACATACCATCAACTACCCCAAACCGCTGAACCAAGCAAGGCCAATGTGGGCTTTTCTCACAATGTCAATAATTAGGGATGCAGCAAATGTTTTCGAAATATTGTTGAAACGCAACAATTATAAAACCAAACACAAAACAGCCAAAACTTTGTTTCATTTAAACACTCTGACATCAACCAAATAGACAAGTAGGCCAAAAAGACGCCATTATTACAATGCTGTAAGAACAAACTTTCCAAAAAGAAATGTCTGAGTTACATAGAATTGAAATGCCAAAGGCTTGGACTTGATCTATAAATAAAACTATTTCATTTTAATTAGTCCACTAAATTAACAGCTCCATTAACGTATAAAGGCTCACCTTCCCAAAGTCCACACAGTTCATTTTGATTTAGAGTGAGCCAAGATAAAATAATGCAACAAACCAGCCAAAAGGGAGCTCACACTGAAAAGCAACCATCATTGCCATATCCACACAGAACCTCAAATATGGCCATACAGAAAATCAACATGAAAAAACATATGTTATTTTGCAAGATGACCACACTTCATACAGAAGCTAAATTAGAGTTGCCAGTTTGCAAATCATATGATTTACTTTCTTATTCTAACCAAATTTCAACTAGGTTCCCCCAATTACTCATATGAACTGCCAAAACTTGTAACTTCCTCCAATCACACGTTTCGTCATTGTTTGTCCCTACCAACTTCTAATTATCAACTCCACTGTCGCAGCTCAAGTCATTCGCCATTGCATCTGAATGTGGATCACTGTAGACATGCACAAATAATTGAACAATGGACATAAATAAGGAGAATGGCATCAAGGTTGCTGATGCCATTTCAATAGCAATTTTGGACATTTGAACATTGACCCCTATATGCATGCCCAAGGCAAGGATATAATACCAATTTGCCAGCCATTTCTGATTTCGCACAGAAATGAGATACTTTGGCACTGGGGTACTTCCATGTCTTACTGTTATAATTTTATACTCAAAACATACAAACTAATTGAATTAAAGTTGTTGTTTAGTTAGTAATTACAATATCTAACAATTTTGATCAAATGACCACCAAAGACCAAAATTTCACCAGCAAATCTAAGTATTTCATCCTTTTTTAAATTAAAAATCTATAAAAGTGAAGTTCAAAATAAAATTAAAGACCATAAATGGCAGCATTCATTTTTGTAACAGCAAATATACTTAAAAAAATGGGAAAATACAAAACAAAAACAGAATGTTAACATAACAGAAAATTTTAAAAAATTTCTAGGCCGACTTCAAATGGACTTGATCAAACAGTGTTACCTAAATCACTCCTACTGACCTTGTATCACATTTCTGACTCTTTGTATCCAAACAAAGATACTTTTACATGCCTAAACACTTAAATTGGCGAATTCTATAAAAGAATATGCTTTATCACAATAAATTAAAAGTTAAATCAAGATGAATTAGAATTACTGAATTTTTTGCTTTTACCATTTGAATTTACATATACATATAATTTAAAGTTTATAAAATAATTACATTGAATTGTATATTTTTCACGCTTATAATTCATAGTGATCCCATATTGCGTGTTAATTAAGTCTACCCTACCTTATCCCGTACCCATATCCACACCATGAAACATTGAGAACCATACCCATACCACGATACATGGCAAACCATGAATCAGGCAATACTGGATCAAGTATAGGCCAAATCATAAAAAGGTTGGAAAGGCAAAATGCCATTTTGTCGCGCAAAAGATGGTTCACCAGAACCAAAGGAAAGGGCTAAAAGGACTTGGGTGGTTTATTCTAGAAGAAGCAAGAAAGATCTAGAGGCTTCTGGAATGAGCAAGAATGAACTAGAAGATTCCGTCCAGTCTAGCAACAATTGGTTAGCTCAAATTCGGGAGGGACATGTGATGCCAGGTGCTTGAGAGGGCTATTAAAAGCATAAGGTATAGTGAGGTAAGGCAGGGAATTTTAAATTGTAATTTTCCAGCTTTGTTTGAGCTTGGAGGCAGTAATCATTACTGCTGGGGTGCGAGAAGAGTGAATTCTAGTTGATTGATCCAGATTACTTGTATCCACCTGGACTCTTGACATCATTTTGAATAAAATCTCTCTTTTTCCCCACATATTCTTTTTCTCGATTCCATTTTTCTGCTTATTTCCCCTGAACAGGTTCCTTACTCTTATCACATTTCAGCTCAATGAATATTGAAGAGATGCCAATCCGGAAAATAACTATGATCGCAAAGAAGGAAGAATAATCAACTTACAGAGTTACAATATTGAGTATTTCGACGCCTCTGATTGGAAAAGCCCTGTTATCCTCAAGAGTGGCAGTGGGCTTAGGTAGATCATAAGAAACTGAGAATCTAGTATAATAAATGCATATTTCATTGACATCATAACCATTATCATGCCATATAACGCAGAACCTGTCCTTAGCAAGGACAATGAGCTCGACATCTTCCTCATGACCAAACCAAAAGGATCGGGGAAGATCAACCGAACAAAGTTCTTTTCTGTTTGCAACATCATAGGAATCCAAGCGCATGTGTATAGTATCGTACGTATAAAGAATTCCATCATCTGAAAGTGTGATGCAACCGAGAAACGGATAAGAACCATAAGGTAAGTCCTTCTGGTAGACACTCCAAGAGCCATTTGAGCAATCTAATTGATACAAATTGCGTTCATCCCCCATATAGGCAATGAGTGTACCTGGGGACAAAGATGCTGAAGCAATTGGATAAAAACGAGATAAATGCGGTTTGATTATCTTTCTTACCTCGACTTCACCTTCGTTGCTGTCAACAACATTCAAAGCAAAACCCCAAGCGTCCGGGTTGCGAAGACCATCATGGCGATTACCAGCAAACAGATACAACCAACGACCGTCAACAACAGTAGATCTACCTCCACTGAAAGCGAATGGCAAAGCAAAACAAGTCTTCCAACCATCTCTAGCATTTCTCGTGTCTAGACACCGTATCTACTTGCAGCCATCACCGCCACAGCGCACCAAAAATATGTCAGTCAGGTTACTGCGGCCACCGATGACGTAAATAGAAGAACCAATAACTGCACAATCGGCGTCCACAAGTGCAGGACCTGGGTGGTTAACTTGATTTATATCCTCGAAAACTCTCGAGAATTGAATCTCAACACCATTATTACCATCGGTTTGTTTCAACAAATACCAATCGTTTATTGCGTCCCTATAGCCACTATCTACATCATCTGATTCATACAAAGATTCTCCCAACCTCAAAACGTGAATATAAATCAACTTCTCCATCTCAAATATTGAAGAAAACAATACCAGCAACCAAAAATTCTGCGGTTAGGGTTTTTGAGTTATCAAACCTCAGTTTCTGAGAGGTGTTCTCAGATCTGAAAGAAACCTCAACAAATCTTCTCTGAATCAATATTCACCCTGCAGCATTCATACCCAATTAATGACCAAAAAAGAATGTACAGAAAGCAGCGTACATCTTCAACAAATTTTCTCAGAAATTAAAACCAATCAACAAACCCAGATAAAAAAAAAGGGTTCAGTGCGCAGGTTGCTCTTCGTCTGGCGATCTGGTACTGAGAGGAGATCTGGTATTGCGATGGACAATTAAGCAGATGAAAATAAAAAAATAATAATAATAATCGGACGCTCGGGCATCGCCGATGGTGAGGGACAAGGACGAGGAGACAGACATCAGGTAGCAACTGGTGACTGGATGGCGACGGAGGGAGAAAGGGAGAAGGAGGAGGCGCTGCCGTGACAATAAGCAGGGAGCTGGAAACGCAAATGGATTGCAAATAATAATAAATTAATAAATTAATTAATTTTATATATATATATATACACACACATAGATGGCCACGTTTCAGAAATAGCCTTAAAAAAATTAGTAAAAAGTGTATAAATTTAGCTTTACCTATATATCCGTTTAAAATTTAGGGGATAAAAATTTTTAATTTTATTATTTACTTTTTTTTTTAAATTATATAATAATTGATAATTAAAAAGTATAAAAGAGAAATAAATTAAAATAGAGTGTATTGAAAATTTTATTGAGAATTTAAAATAATAACAAAGTAATTGAGATAGTATTAAAATTTTTAGTAAGTATATAAAATAATAAAGTAAGAAAATTAAGAGAATATTAGAAATTAAAATGAGTGTAGAAAATAATTATTTAGAGAATTTGAGAAAAATTGAAAAAATATTAAGAATTGAAGAAAATGCAGAGAATAATTGTGTAGAGAATTAATGATATATATAAATGAATTAGGAGTGACGTAACATATTTATTAAATTTTTTTATATTTAAATTATCGGTTTAATCAGGTTCAAAATCGTCGGTTCAATTCGGTTTAAAATCACCGATTCACGGTTCTTAAAAAATATAAACCTGAATCAAAGCGTAGAAAAACGATTTGGATCCGATTTGAGACCAGTTTCGGTTTTGATCTGGTTATGACCGAACTAGTTTCGGTTCAAAATCAGATCGTGGCCACCCCTCTATATATATATATATATATATATATATATATATATATATATATATATATATATATATATATATATATATATATATATATGCGCACATATAAAAGATAGATTGAATTTATTAAAATGTCCCTATTTTATAAACTAATTATAATTATAATTTTATTATTTAAATTAATTTTAAAGTCTTTATAAATTTAAAATTTTTAATCTTTTTATATTTAATTTTAATTAAATATAAAATTTTATAAAAATTATTTAATTAAAATAAGAAGAAATTAAGATGTAAAAAATAAAAAATATTATTGATATATTCTATAATAAATTAATGATAAAAATATGCCACAAATTATCTTTAACAATAATAATATCAACGTTAATAGTTTTAGCAATAAAAGTTATTTTATATAAAATTGTTGTAAATACTTTATTGAAACTTATTTATCACTAATACTTTCAAAAATGAGATTCTATACAAATTGTTTGCTAATGATTTTTAACAATAAATTATTCATTGCTAATATTCTCAATAATTATCTATTCAATATAAATTTATCGCTAATAATATTAGTGATGACTTATTCATTGTTAAATTGTAAATAATTTTAATTTATAATATTACTATAATTAATATTAATTAAAATTTTAATATTGTTTTAATAGTAATTTACTTATAATAAAAATCATATTATAATTCTATATTCTTAATTTTATACGTATTATTAATTCATTAAAAAATATTTACTTTATCATTGATGCTGTCATAGGAATCTTCATGGATACGGATCTGTAAATTAAGAGAGCACCGGATGGGTTAGTTAATCACTATTATAATGCTTAAGTCAGTGTTGGATTATAGAGAATGAGAATGAAGAGCTGAGAGATTAAAAATCAGATCCCATGTACTTATCAATCCTCCTATATATATAAGCATTGGTTTTATTTTTTCAAAAACATAGCCCACTTGGTTTTATTTTTTCAAAAAAAACCAAATCTCCTCTCCCTCTTTACAGTACTATTACATGCAATGGTATGAGTGAGTCTTTGTTAGGGTAATTATGTGTTTGAAGGCTTGGAATCCTTGGGACGTTTTAAGATCAATGGTGAATTAAAGACTTCATTCATCAATTCTCTTCTTTCTCAAGCTTAAGGGAAAATAGGTAATTCTTCTTTTCTTTTTGATCTTTTAGAAGGATCCAAGCATGTTTATGAGTGTTAGGTTGTATAGCTTTATTTGCATGTAAGGTTTGAGAAGCGTTAATCTTGGTATAATTAAGTGAGAGTTGATGCGTGTTGGGGTTTTTGACTTTTTTTTATTGCAATTGTATCATTTATTGTGAGAATTTGGTCAAAGTTCCAAATCTTAAAGGCCTAAACTAGTTAGTTCTTACATAGTCTAAAGTAATATAGGTTTTTTAGTTAAGTTTGGTATGTGATCCTTAATGTTTTCTTGAGTTAAGTTAGGAGAAAAATTAATTCTTATCTTTGATGGTTGCTTGTAAGCTCAATGAGATGTTTTTAAGTTGTTGTTGTATGCTTTAAAAATTTACTTTAAGGTTTGATCATGTTTTTGAAGCCTTGAGATTGAGATTGATGTGTTTGTGGGCTAAAGTTATGCAAAATTCAACTTGAGAATTCTGAACATGCCCAGATTTAACTACTAAAAACCAATGTTTCGGCAGCTATAGTAGCTTTTATACTTCAAGTGAGTTTGGGGTTCAAGACTTCAACAGCCAAAGTCTAAGACTTCAACTGCTGTAGTAGCTACCACTTGAAAAGAGTAGCCAAAGTCCAAGATTTTGGTCACCGAAGTGGGTTCTGCCAGGCTTATTTCCCCTTCTTTCCTAAGGTTCCAAAACTTTATTTTTGGGTCCAAAAGGATCTAGAATAGATTGTTTAATTTATGTATAGAGCTTTAGGGTTTCGAATAACTCCTTAAGTTCCAATATTTATGTTAGTAGTATACCCTAGAGTATATCATTTTGTATGTATCTAGTACATATTTTATTAATAAAATGCAATTTCACTTTTCTGTTTACATAATGTATTTATCTGTAATAGAAAAAGGTCCATTGATATTCTGTTAGAAATTCTATTCTTAAGTTGTTAAGAATATGAGTGATAGTATTTCTAGCACAAAATATCATAAATTGGTTCACAATCGATGATACTTTACAATAAGGACATGACTTATCTAGAAAGATTATAATCATGTTTATTCCCAAGTTATTTATATGAGATATAAATAAGATGGAATGGTGAGTCTTATGCCATATAACAAACATAATAGGCACTTATACATGATAAGTTGGCCGAGCCAGTGACACTTATGACAAGCACGTGGAGTTTACTCTTATCAATATATTGTCATAAATCATATCAGTGCATATAATCTTTAGACCTGAGATAATACATTTATCTTGTATATAGGTGGTTTGAGTTTGATACTACTTTCATACTTGTACTGTGTATGGGTATATGGGCATGTGTTGACTCCTACTAGTTATATATGGAGGTAGGTGTTGATCAAGATGGAATCTGTTACCCTAAGTAAATAGGGATTGTAACAATCGGGCTCCCACCACTAGAGGAATTGTTCGTTTTGGCCATAAGTCTCACGGTTTTGTCCCATAGGTGGAATGGAGAACTTCCCAGGAGGTCACCCATCCTAGGATTTCTCTCAAGCGAGCACGCTTAACCCTGGAGTTCTTCCAACTCTTCAGGCCATTCCACTAAAAGGCGCCTCTAGTGATTAGTTCCTCCATTTTATATATCATTACTTTTGAACCCAAGACCAACTCCGTGCTTTGCCGATGTGGGATTTACCTAAGGGACCTTTCTCCCCCCCTTTCTGCCGAATCTCATAATTCTCTTCCAAGGAGAAACCTTGAGGAAAACTTTCTCACCCATTGCATACTAAATATCCCTTCTCTTCAGATCAATGTAGGACTTCTTCCAACAGCTTCTGATACCTTTCATCACTCTTTTCAGAAAAAGGTCCCTTAGGCAAATCTCACATCGGCAAAGCACAGAGTTGGTCTTGGGTTCAAAAGTAATGATATATAAAATGGAGGAACTAATCACTAGAGGCGCCTTTTGGTGGAATGGCCTGGAGAGTTGGAAGAACTCCAGGGTTAAGCGTGCTCGCTTGAGAGAAATCCTAGGATGGTGACCTCCTGGGAAGTTCTCCATTCCACCTATGGGACAAAACCGTGAGGCTTATGGCCAAAGCGGACAATTCCTCTAGTGGTGGGAGCCCGATCATTACAATTGGTATCAGAGCCGCTCGCGTGTCCTCTTGGGCGATGGTGGGGCAAACCTCAGTGAGGGCGCTGAGTCCCAAAAGGGGGGGAGAAAGGTCCCTTAGGCAAATCCCACATTGGCAAAGCATGGAGTTGGTCTTGGGTGTGACACCCCTTACCCGACTACAGTGCAGCCGAGCAAGTTATGCCACTCAGTGTGCCGGAGCACTCTATTTTTTCTGATTTCATTACAGTCCTTGATTTATTTATTCAAAAACTTTATTGAAGATTTAGGCTATTTTTACTTTTATCAAAATCTAACTAAGTTGAAAATTTCAAAAATTTTAACGATAATCCGACAAAGTGTCGGCTGTAATTTGGACTAACAGTTCTTCTGAACTTGCCAAAGACAATTTCAATATATACTCAATTTCTCAAACTTAATAGTCTCAAAAATTTTCAAACATAATGTATCTCAATGCAGTATCCAGATTTCTCAGAAATCTCATTAGATTTTCAATATCTCAATATTCACAAGTATAATCTCATTATAACTCAAATTCAATTCACATACTAAAATAATTACTTTGAATAGCTTCCATAATTCATAGGTTAATTACATGAGTTTATTTTGTACAAGATATACAAATAATTTACAATGTGCTAGGAATGAACAATATACATAACATGTATAAAATGAGCCCTATCTACATGCATTGCTGAAGAGGTGACAATCTTGAACTCTTCTGACACTTCTGCAGATCTGGACTCCAAAAATCTCAGTCGACAGTCTACTGGTTTTACCTTCAGTACCTGCGCGAGGAAGCAATTCCATTGCGCTAAGCATTTCTGCTTAGTGGTGCAATAATATAATCAAAAATAATATATACAAGTAAAGAAAGAAATAAATGATAATTCAGATACTCAAGAATCAATTTAATTTGGTATGGTATTTCTAGTATCAACGATCTTATATACTAGTTTGTTCCTCTTTGGAAGTGCTTAGTTTATAACTTTTCAGTAATACTAGCAGGTATATAATTTATTCTATCTGTATTGTATTTCAAGTCTGTACGGTTCTGTAATTTATATTTTTGTTATGTTTCTTTTGCTAATCTCTTTTGCTTATTCATTCAATACTTAATTTAATTGTACTAGATTTTCATTATACTTAACTTAACTTAGCTGCCTGAATTGAATAATACTTTAATTGACTGCCCAAGTAACCTATACTAGACGATCGATCGATAACGGGTCGTTGGCACCGACACCGCGGTGCCTCGGCGTCATACCATGGGACGCAGCGTCAACCATGTATGCGATCGAGATAGCTAAAAAGCCATGATATCACATAATCGGGCATAAAAGCCATGCATACGGGCATAAAGCCATGAATACAGGCATAAAGCCATGAACACAGGCATAAAGCCTTTCGCAGTACTGCTAAAACAATACCCTATTGGCATGCCAAACTATCCAAACCAATCTTGTTAGGTATACTAGGGCACATAATATCATTAAATGTTCATAAGTTTTATTATTTCATTTTATGTTCCAATTATCGTTCATAGTATTTTAATTTTATTTATAATAGAAGCATAAATCTTCAACTCTCATTTTTATATAATTTATGCATTCATCATACCATTCACGTTAATTGCAATTTACATCAATCGATTTCCATGTACCATTTGTACATCCAAATATTTCCATTTCTCTCATGATGAGAGCAATTAATCCCATTCACACATCCATGTGATTCATCTAATCGTTACAATATTTATATGAATTAGTATTCACATTATTACCTCTCATGTACCAATTTTTGTACAAGGTATTATAATCCTATTTGAAACAAAGACGTAAATCCTAATGATAACTTTATCTCATTTATACTCTAAACAATCCATTGTGTTAATTACATTTTATATTTCAAGTTGTATTACTTATGTAATATGTGTCATTTTGTTTACTATTCACCTTACTAGTCAACCAAAATGTTGACCTTTTTATACTTAATGGATATATTAATTCTAATTACACCAAGATCCCGCATTTTGAGTTTTACATTTACTAGTATTAATTGCCAATTGCAATTTAAAGTCCCCTAGATGCATTTCTAATTTCAAATTTTGAATTTCAAGTTTTGGTGTCACTATTCACCCCATTGGTCAACAAAAATGTTGACTTTTGCATAGACAATAGGTACATTGGTTTTAACACTCCCGATGTACCACATTTTACATTTAAAACTTGTTGGAATCAATTACCAAATCCATTTCCAAACTTATTTCAAGTTTTCATGTCACTATTCACTTCATTAGTCAACTAAAATATTGACTTTTGCATAGAAAATATGTACATTGACTTTGGCACTTCAAACATACTACATTTTTCATTTAAAACTTGTTGATTTTGGTCACTTTCTCAAAGCTTAGGTCATTTTGGCAAAATTGCCAATTTTCGGTTTTGGTGCTCCGAAGTAGCACTGTTTCATTGGTCGATTTACTGTTGGAATTTGACAAAACTTCCTTCATAGAAAATGTTCCTTATTTTTTCTAGTTGAATTTCTTTTTTTGAATCACTCCATTTGGAGTTTTGTAGCTCAAGTTATGGCCAAAATAAGTTTACTGTTCACATGTACTGTTCCTGCTGAAATTTTGGGTTTTGGCAGATTTTGGTCCAACTTTGGTCAGTAATTTGACCAAGTTAAGTTCATAATTTGGTCTAACTTTCTTCATATGAAATGTTCTACCATGTCTTAGGTTTCCATCGGTTCAAGAATCGCCTAAATCCGAGTTTTCTAGAGAGAGTTATAGCCATCCAAACATTACTGCTCAAATGAAAATTCTGGAAATCTCAGTACAGTAAACTTCATTTTGCTCAATGATTTGATTAGGTTCTGGTCATAATTTGGGGTAGGTTTCTTCATGAAAGTTGTTTGTCTATGTCTTAGCTTGTTGCTGTAAAAATTTCAAGTCAATTGACCAAATCTACAGTGAGTTATGGCCAAATGAACAGTTACTATTCATTTGGTCATTTCTGCAGGTGCTGTTGCAGGGTGTCCGGATTGGGGCCAACTTTTGGTCCTCTTGATTTGGTCTTTTGGGCATGGTTTCTTCAGCAAAAATGTGCCATTATAAGCCTAGTTTTATGTCCAATTGGCCAAACACCAATTGGACCTACACAGCCAAAGATATGACAGTCCAAGTGGGCTGGAATCACAGCCTCCCTACTGGTTACCCTAGGCAGCATACCAATTAAGTTTGCATCACTCTAAATCTCTTCAAATTATGGTGAACTTACCTCAAATGGTCACTAATTGACCCTTAAAATGTTCTTTCACCATTACCTAAGCAAGGTCCAAGTTTCTCTCTAAAATTTCCAGCTCATGCAATATACATGTTACTAGAATGAATAGTGCACTCAGTGCACAATCAGCATGCAGAAACAGGGTGCAAAAATAATCACTATAATTTATAGAAACAAGATTTGAAGACCATATTTTCCAGAACTCAACCTTCATATGTCTAACTCAATCTCCAATTGGAATCACATCAAAATCAGATCGGAAATTGCAGAACTAATTAAAAAGGTGCAACCTGTCCAGAATACAGTACATGCAGGATAGTAGTAAGGAAATGTAAAAATATCACCCAGCAGCTACCACAATTAGCTCTTGGCCATAACTACAAGGTTTTAGAGCATTCAATAAGCGTTTCAAGGACTCAAGAATCACATCATTTCGAGTTTTATAGCTCCAGTTATGATTTATTGAAGGTGGCTGTCATGTTGCAGGAAATCAGCAGAACAGAGTCCACATCTGAGCAATAAAATGTTTTGTCCTCAAACCCTAACCTAACATTAGAATCAAGTCTGACATAAAACTACAAAGTTTTAGAACATTCCTTAAGGTTTCTTTTGACATAAAAATCACCCTGATCTGAGATTCCTAACTCCAGTTATGAATTTTTAAAATTTACTGTTCACGCATACACTGTCTGATTCAGTTTTCACTCATCTACAAGTTTCTATGGCATCTAGTTGTAGGATTTACTAATTTCTTCTATAAAACACAGAAATAAACATAAGTTAAAACACTAACCTTGGTTGAAAATCCAGCTAGTCACTCCCTTTTGCTTCCTATCTCTCAAGCTAGGTCAAAAATCAAGTTTTTTTTTTTTTTTTTTTTTTGTGTTTGATGATTGAGAAAATATGAATGATTTTGATGGAAAATTAGAGCTTCAAAAAGCATCCATGGAGGAAGGCTCAAGAAGTGGTACGGCTAACATGAACCAAATGAAGAAGATGAGCTGATTTGGTTCTAAATAAGCTCTTTTTAATTGGGTTTTAGTGGCTTGTTGCAAGATGATTGGGTGGAAATGATTTAATGACATCATGTGATGTCAAAATTCATATTTTTATCCATTTTCTTTTCTTTTCATTTCTACTCATTTTCAATTCAATTTCTAGTAATGTTTATTCATATTTTATGTCATATTAATTATTTACTCAACTGGACAAGTCGGCCAAAAATCACCTCTGAAGGCGAAATGACCAAAATGCCCTCCGTTTGGCTTAACGGGTCAAAATTGTCTGTACCGATTGAAAAATTTTTCTAAATATTTTCTTGGCATTCTAATGCCATAGGAACCTCAATGACCCTTCTCTGGAGTCCCAATACTTATTTTATGAATTTTTCCCCGGGTCTAGGGCTCCTCGTTGCGAGAAACGCAACTTCCCTCTGGTTACCCATCGCTTGGGCACCGGCTCATTTAACTTGGTTGTATTTTATTTCTAAAATTTTTACTAAATTTTTCTTATTAATATTTGAGTTAATTATGGTTCCTCACTTTAGTTTAAATATTTTTCCGGACGTTCTAGGCAGGACCGACCGATCACCGAGCAGATGGTATGCGGAGTTGCTCTGGAGGGTGTTACATTGGGTTCAAAAGTAATGATATATAAAATGGAGGAACTAATCACTAGAGGCGCCTTTTGGTGGAATGGTCTGGAGAGTTGGAAGAACTCCAGGGTTAAGCGTGCTCGCTTGAGAGAAATCCTAGGATGGTTGACCTCCTAGGAAGTTCTCCATTCTACCTATGGGACAAAACCGTGAGGCTTATGGCCAAAGCGGACAATTCCTCTAGTAGTGGGAGCCCGATCATTACAGGGATAAAATTCTATGTTCATTTAATTATTCTTGATGTTTCAAGTTCCTAGCCAGGACAGACAAATTTAATCAGAAAACAGTTTCTGATAAGAAAATCTTATTAATCAAGAACTGAAATTAAAAGAGAACATAATGTTCATAGCAAATGGTGTTTGACATTAACCATGACTCCAGCTGGAATTGGGATTTTGTAACAGAGAGATTTTAGTGTATGGTAATATATGATTATAGGTTCATTTAAGGTATTCCTTACTACTGATTGGGTGGCCATGGCATGCTATGTTAGGTGTTAACCATGGTCTATGAGGTGCCTAAAATGATTTAGAGAAATCATTTATAGTAAGAAAGAGTTCTGATGATATTAAGAGTTGATATCATATCTCATTGCCAATTAGTGATGAGCCTAGTAAGTCACACACATACATAAGTTAAGCACCAAGTTAAAAGTGATTTAGTTGATTAATTAAAGAGTTTAATTGATTAATTAAATATGTTTGGTTTGCAATAAAATTGCAAAGTCTCTAGCATGGCTTGAAACTAAATCTAGGTTATTGGATGTATAGTATAAGTTAAATTTATATTTAAAGTGTTTAAATATGAATTTAATTATGAGAAATTAATTAATAGAGATTAATTAATTTATATTTGATATAAATTGATTAGAAGAGGAGAAATAATGATTTTGGGTTGAGAACTCAAAATTACAACACAAGGGTAATTTAGTCATTTCACGGGGTGATATGTGGCACCATGAGATGGTGACACATGGCACTATATAAGTTTTCCATTTGTCTTTCTATCATGCAAGGTGATCAAAGTCAATATTAAATCTAGCTTTGACATTTGGCTTAAAGTAATTAAGTCAATTAAAATAAGATGCAATGAGGTGATGACATGTGGCAAGGGTTTTAAGTGATAACCTAATTATAAAAGGGAAAAAAAAAGAAGAAACAAATACACTCTTCTTTTCTTATGTGTGGCAACACCAATTCCTCTCCATCTTCTCTTTTTCTTTTCTCTTCAATTCAAAGAGAATTGCCCAAATTCCTTTGTATTAAAATTGCTAGAAATTATTTCTAATGTCCTATACACATCTACAACCTCTCTAAAGGCAAATCTCCAATTTATAATTGGTTGGCAAGGCTTGAGAAGCAAGATAAGGGGCTGTCCATTGGTGATCTTGGTATGGACAAGCTAGATGGACAACATTTAGGGTCCTAGGTGCTTTCTAAAGGTGTCAATTACATATATTGTGCATCAAAGAGGTTAGTGACCAAATTCTTCTTTTAAATTAGGGTTTAATTGAATTAATTTGTTAATTCACAATCTTGAATGGCAAACATAGATCCAAATACATATTAAAAGTATTTTAATATGCAATTGAGCATTGAAATTAATTAGGCACATAATGGATGTGGCATGATGCACGAAACCTTAGAAGAAAAATTTTGAAATTCAATGCTCTAATTCACCTATCAACATGCTTCCGCTCCTTCAAGTTATAGGATTATTTTTGAGGGATTTGGGATGCTAAGGATCCAAGGCTAGCTATCATTCAAGTGAGGTATGTGATAAGCTACAAGAGGTGAGTAACACTGACTCCAATGAATGTAAATGTATTTAAATGAAACTCATGATTATCCACATGCATCATTTTATTATTTATTAGGATGTATGTATATAAAACACAAATATGTTGCATTTTTTAATATTTATTATTGATGCACGATGGACCTTGGATGACTCACTGGCCTTCCCTATTATATGGATATATTATGTGCTACAAGATGATCATGCATGATATGTGGTGATAAGACCAAGCTTGTGGCTCATTATTTTTAAGCGAAAGTCTTGAGGAGACTCTATATGGGTTTGAGCATATTGGATATGTTATTGATTTAAGCGAAAGTCCTAAGGAGCCTTTGTATGAGCCAAGCAAATTAGATCTAGGAGGCCACTAGTGACAAGTCTATCTTATGTGAAATATTTATGATGTGAAAATTCATTTGGATGATGTATTGCATATATATGAAATGAGAAAGATGATTGATGTATGATTAGTTGATTTACTCACTAAGCTTTTAGAAGATTACTCCTTTCCCTTTTCCCCAAATGCCAAGTTCTGGGATAGAGATGCTTTCTAGGAGAGCTAGTAGTAGGAGAAGCTATAGAGTTTCATTTGTGTAATTAATGTTTTAGATTAGACATGTAATTTTAAATGGGTAGATATTGTGCATGGTTGTAAGGATATGTACTAGAATTTGTTCAAGTATGTATTTGTTCCCTATGTATGTATGTAAAAATCACACTTGGATTTCTTTTTCGGATGATGAGAAAAGGTTCAAATTCTGAACCATTCTAAAAGAAATGTGTATTATGTTTTAATGTAAATATTCAAATTTGTTTGACTTAAGTTGCTAAATTTTTTTAGTTATTATGAAAAAAGTGTTATGTTTAACAGTTTTTATGCATGTTACAGGTTCTAACCGTCACACCTTACCCCTCTGTAAGGTATACATGATCCCGTAATATACCTAATGAATTACCGAACTTTGCTTATCGATAACCCATTAAATATACCACAAGAGATTTTAAACGAATCAAAACATTTTGTTTTATTTTATTTTGCGAAAAAACTACGTGGTGACGGTTAAAACTTTAACAAAACCAAAATTTATAACCTGTTGAAATCATCATATATCATCATTTAAATCTAGTAATATTCAACTAAAAGATTTTATTCATTCAAATTCAAAAGAATAACAATTCTTCATTTACATCTCAAGGAAACATTTGATTGCAAATTTACATTCATTGGAGATATTAAAATTAATATTACAAAAATTACATTTACATAAGTTTCAAAAATAACTTTACAACATTTATCTAAAACTCTTTTGATACAACTGCTCAATTTGTCCTTTACATACATATAACTATTCATTTACATCAATACTTTACAACAAAATGTAATTACAAGGGTATACCTAAAATATACCCGATGTCTATCCAAAACGCTTCTCCAGAACACAACTACAAGTAGCTCACTCAACTGCTTTATCATTTCTTTTACCTGCGATAGTATACAAAAGCTATCGCTGAGCGTTGAACTTAGTGGTGCACAACTAATTATTTAAAACTCAGTATAAAACACAATTTACCAAATCATAATAAAGCATTTACAATATTCATATTTTTCTTGAACCATGAAAACAATATAATATTTTTCAACTGTTGACAAACATTTGTTTCAATCATATTTTTATTAAAATATTCACAATTTAAGGGTATTGCTAACAATTCACACTGTAGGGCCATGACATAAAATTTCACGATCAATGCCGTGTTATACACCACCACAAAACAATCTCACCCTAATAGCCGTTACTAAAAGGGGACAAAGGCTGGCTAGTAATATGAGTATTCATTTTAACTCAACCTCACTAACCGTTATTAATGAGGGAGGTAATATAATCAAATGTCAAATCCCAATTAGCCATTACTAATGGTGATACCATAAGGGACTGTCATGCCAACTGTGGTTTCAAAATAATCTTAAAAAATATTCATTCAATAATCACATTGCAAATTAAATAATCATATCTCATTCATAAAAAATCCTCATATAGGGTTGGTAACACATAATTTCTCAAAACACTTCTAAAAACATTTAAAACCGACTCACCCCCTTAGTACAATAATTTCAAATAGCCAACATCCGCCATTTCACAATTATAAATCCATTTCGCAATTCAAAATTCTTAAAATAATGTAAATAATTCTCAAATGTAAGAGGAAAGTATCATTGGTTCATAAAAATCCATTCAATCAAATTGCAAATTTTTTAAAGCAAAAGAAGGCGCTAGTTGTGCACAAACCTTCTTTGAATTCTCTTTACTAGGCTTAGTCCTTCCTTTCCTTAGGAGGCTCCTTTTCCACTAAAATTATAAAATTTTAAAGTCTTAATACTCATTCTAACATTCACTAATAGCTAATCAAATAAATTCCTAAGTTATCATGCAACTTAATAATTTCTGGGTTTAGGGCAGTTCTGGACCCTGACTTTAGAACCAAATTCTAACCTAGTTCCAGTTATAATTTGGGAAGGTGATCTTAATGAAAGTTGGTTCTATATGTTTTAGTGTTATTTTCCTTTTTGAATCATTCAATTTGGAGTTCTGGATCTCAAGTTATGACCAAATTACTAGACATTGTTCCAAGTGCTATATCCTAAAGTTCCAGGTTTTCCAAGTTTGTGCCATAAAATTGCATTCTATATCCGAGTACTCTATGCTCAGAATTTGAACTAGGTCCCTGAAACAATGTTTTAGGTTTTTGTCTTAGGTTTTCCAAATCATTTTGAATCATTTCAATTAGAATTTTGTAGAGGAAGTTATGGCTGATAACCATCCAGAGGTCACAGGGCAAAATGGCTCAGGTGCAGAAATTCCTGATTTGGAATTCCTGACTTATCCCAATAGTTCCTTTACTTTGCCTTAAGAACTGGGTTTAGGTCAAAAGAGAAAAGTTGTAGTTCTATATTTTATGAGAATTTTAGCTTTAGAATTACTACATTTGAAGTTTTATAGCTTGAGTTATGGCAATTTTACCAAAACTGGTCGGATGCCTAATTGTTCAGGATTTCCATATTTAGTCCAGAATCAGGGCAGGTGTTCTGAACTAAATTTTTCTAGCAATCTGGTTAAATTAGACTCATAATTTGACTTTATCTTTTTTCATGTGAATTGTTCTTCTATGTCTCAGGATTCCATAAGTTCCAGAATTACCCAAATTGGAGTTTTCTAGAGTGAATTATGCTTAATTTACTAAGTACTGTTCATTTGGTCATTTTGTTCAGATTCAGAATTATAATTCCGGATTCAAGCCTTAATTAGGGTAACTTATGGTAATTTTTTGGGCAGGTTCCCTTCATGAAAATTTTAGCATTATGTCTTAAATTTCATTTTCCATTGGTTTCACACCAATTGGAGTTGTGTAGCTCAACCTATGAGCATTCAAGCACACTGGACACAAGCAGTCCAAATTCCAGCACAATGACCCCATTCCTATTCTATCAATTTCTTCCACCAACCAACTTCAATTCTCATTAATATAAATCAATTGGTTATCATGCAACATTAAAAACATCAATTGCTCTTCATACTACAAAAACCCTAATTCCCCAAAACCCTAATTACTCATCTTTCCAATTCATACAAACTCATGTAAGTTCAACATACAAATCCTATATACCACTTCACTTAAGCTAGAATTCATGCTTAATTTAATTCTCTCCCTCATGGTCAGATTTCATACTTCAAATTTTATGCATGATTTCTTTCATTTTTCATTTAAATTCCCATAATCAACCCTAATTCCATGAATATATAACCATTTCAAGCTTATAAGTTGACATACCTCTAATGGTGATTTTTCAATCTTCAAATTTCTTCAAGATCACTTGTCCTTCTTGTTCGCAATCTTCAAAACAAGGTCCAATTTAGGTTTTTCTACTTATTTTGTATGGAAATTATTGGAGAAAAGTGGGGTTTCAAAGCTTTAATCAAGCAAAAATGGAGGAAGAGGGTGAAGAAGGGTGGACGGCCAAGGGAGGTGGAAGAAGAAGAAGACAAGTTTTTAATTAATGAATCTTGTCTTCTTCTCAACTATTATTTATATATATATATACACACATATTAATAAATTTTAATTTTAATAATAATAATAATAATTATTATTATTATAACAATTTAATTAATTCCCTTCATGTCCCATTTGAATTTTCCATACACTTCTCCACTAATTTAATTTCATTCTAGTGTTTTAGTCTTGCTCATTTTAATTGGACATTTAGGTCAAAAGTCAACTCTTGAGATGAATTGACCAAAATACCCCTCATCGGGTTATAGTCCATCTTTTTCAATAATACTCAATGAGTCCTTAGGTTTTGATTCATTTAATTGTGCTTATTCTCTTTTCATTTCTGTAATTTTCCAATTTCCAATAATTTCTAAATAACTCCTTAGTCAAGGGTGCTATAGGGTCCCATACGAGTTTAGGGTAGTAACTGAACTTATAATCACTTCCCGGTTCGGTCACGCTCTTCAGGACTTAAGCTTATTTAACCGATTTGTACTTCATTTTTTTTATTTTCTTTCAATCTCATTTGATCTTTATCAATTTTATTTATGGCTTTTCTATGTAATTTGGTTCCAGTCATTCTAGCTGTCCGAATAGGCATTAGTCACTGGAACAGTAGAATGTACAGAACTACTTAGTATGAGGGTGTTGCACTAACAGCTTTAAGTTGACCAGATCTCTAGATCAGTAATGGTCCCTATCAGAGTTGTTACATTAACATAGTGAGAGTAGTCTTCCTTGGATGGTGAACTAAGTGTGCCCCCCTATGCTAGAAGTTGGGCAAGGAAATGGGTGATCGCTGGGGGCGAGTGGGCTTGGTAGGCTGACCCTAACTAGAGTGACTAACGATTGTGGCCCTATTGCCCTAATTTAGTTGAAACTAAAGAATAGTGCAATTCAATTATTGTTGAAGAAATATGATGTACTAGATGGTTACCTGTTCTGCTAAGCACGAGAAGACTTTCAAGCGCATGACCTTGTGGTTTGCCCCAACTTCTACATTATTTATGAAGAGACGTTCAAGGCTAGTTTTTGCCTTCCTTTGGACTGCTTTCTGTTGAAGTGTTGGAGTTCTTCAACATCTGTATTGCCCAACTAGCTCCTAGTAGCTAGTGGATGCTTGTGGCATTCAAGGGCTTATGTTGCCAAAATAATATTGAGTGTGGGGTGAGTGATCTTACAAGCTTCTTCCAACTATTAGATTGCCTGGGTCATAACTTTAACTATTTCCAAGCCAAAAAGGACAATCATCTTATCAAGGGTCTTCCCTCTTCCGTGAAAAGATGGAAAAGCGAATTTTTTCTTTTGGGGCAAGGCATAAGAGTTAGCTAGGGCAATTTCCCCCTATCCTGGTCATTAAGTGTGAAATCAAGGAAAGGATAGGCCAGGCTATCAGAGCATTAGTAAATTGATGTAAAGGAGCTCAAGATGTTAATTAAAAGGGGTAGCTTTTTGGTAAGCCTTGTGATCACCTGAGAGGTAGAACTCTACTAAGGTGTAATGGAGAGAGGAATTCCTTTAGTAGGAGTGGTGGCAGAGGATGCACCAACTAAGGAAATGCCTAGAGAGTTTAGGAGAGATGGTATTTCTTTAAAACATAAGCTTGTGAAAATAGTGACTTACTAATTATGTTTTTATTATACAAGTATGGCCAAATTGAGTGAATAAGAAAGGAGATTGTTGGCAGCTCAGGTCTCTCATAAGAGAAAAGCAAGAAGAGCCCCTTTATTAAGTAAGCCCCTATCCCAACGGGTGACGGACAAAGGTAAATCTTCTAATGCACTCGAGGCACCTCAAGCCACTATTGAAGTTGTTGTTTCTCCTGGTGATGATCTCCCTAATCGTTCATTGATGCCTTTATTGCCTTCCTTTTTGATCCCTCCTTATCCCCAAGGTTTAGATGTTGATCTAGCAAGGCATCGGACTATTGAGGACAACTATGCCTTAAACAGTGTTACTTGCCAAGAAGCTACTTCTTCTTGATAATAGTCTTCAATTTGATTGAGAGGACGATGATGACCTCATTTTAAAGATGGTGACTTAGAATCTGGAAGCCTTGTTCACCGCCTAGATGATTCGAGAAAATTTCAAATTATTGAAAGAAAGTTTTTAGGTTATGCAGTCTCAGCATTACTTCATTAAGATGGTGATGGAAGATGTAAATCACATGAATCAAGAGTTGAAGAGACTCCTGGAGGCGTTTGAAGTTCAAGTAGGAGAGTTAGAGGCTGAGCTCAAGTATATCCAAGTTGCCCATGCCCGTGAAATTGAACAAATGAATACTAAGATAAGGGACTAGGAAAGGGCAGCCATGGATAAACAATGGTTATGGTTAGGCTATCCAAGAAGCATCCGAACCAGGATTTCAACTGGGTGAAGGACTTACTCCCTAGTAGTGTTGACTTTGTAGCTATGGGAGATAGCAAGGAATAAAGGGCAGACCTAGATATTGGTGATACTGGGGGTGCTTAAGGCTTTTTAATATATAGGCGATTGCCCCTTTATGTTTTGCATTATATATATATATATATATATATATATATATATATATATATATATATATATATATATATATATATATTGTTGAATGAAATTAAACTTTTTCTATGCCATTTCTGTTGATTTTTCTATGCCACTGTCTGACTTGCCTTAAGTATTTACATATTGATTGGACAAGTGAACATATGCTTTAGTTGAGACAGTGGGTGATTAAAACCCTTAAGTCGGACATATGTGTGCCTCGTTATGCGCAAGAGATAGTTTGTTATCATTAGGCAAATATACGCTTTAGTTAAGTGAAATTAGCTTGATAGGTAGGCAGATAAATGCCTTAGAGAGGGCAAACAAGTGAAATCGGTTGATAGGGTGCACGAGTGAAATCAACCAGATAGGTAGTAGATAAATGCCTTAATGAGGGCAAGGGAGTGAAATTGGCCCGATAGGCAGGCGAATAAATGCTTTAGTTTTTTTATTAAGAAATCATATTTGATTATTCATTAAAAAGAGTAGAAATATGCTGTAATTGCCAAATTACAGAATAAAAAAACTGCATGCTAGTAACACCTTTTTTTTTTATTATTTGTAAAATTTCTTCAATTTGCTGACATTCTAAGATCTTGATACTGTTTTGCCATTCAGTTCAGTGAGCTTATAAGGGCCAATGCAAATGATTTTAGATATGATATAAGGCCCTTCCTAATTTGTTTGAAGCTTTCCCAGCCTAGCTTTCCCTTTGGCAGGATCTGTTCTTTTAAGAACTAGGTCTCTCACCATGAATGCACATCCTTTAATTTTACTGTTAAATGCTTAGACCATTTTCTATCTGTACTTTGCCATTTGAATGAAGGATTGTCTTTCAGGTCTTCTAGTTAGTCGAGTGTGAATCTGAGATCTTCAGTGTTTGCTGTATGTTCTGGCTCGGTTGTTTTGGTACTAAGAACTTGAAACTTAGCAGGAATGACTGCATCTACCCCATAAGTTAAGGAGACCTGGGGATTATTCTATAAGCCCATGGAACACTTGGTAGTCCGTTTAGCCACCTCCCTTATTGTGTTATCTAATCTCTTCTTGAGACCCTATAAGATAGTTCTATTTATAACTTCGGTCATACCATTTGTTTGGGGATGGTAGACCAAGCTAAAGTGTAGAGTGATCCTGGAGGATGAATAGAACTCTCTGAACTTTTTGCAATTGAACTGTTTATTGTTATTAGTGATTATTATATTGAGAATTCCAAACCTAACAAAAATGCTCTTTTTGCACAAATTAATTGCCCTGTCAACCATTATTCTGGGTGTTGATTTAGCTTCTACCCATTTAGTAAAGTGATCAATTGCAATAATTACATATCTTTTTTGCTTTGCCGCTTTTGGGAAGAGCTCGATGATGTCAATACCCCATTGATGTAAGGGCTAATGCTTCCAATGTTTGCTTTTTTTTTTTTTTTAGCTGGGGAGTGCAGAATGAAGTCGTTTTCATGGCATTTTACATAAGCTTGTACTATTCCTTGGGTCTCTTCCAATGCAATTGGTTAGAAATGCTCTTGGTGAAATGCTATCTTGGTAATTGTCCTCTCTCCCTCATGATTGCCACATATTCCTTCATGAATGTCTGTTAGGATGGTTACCCCTTCTTACTAAGTGATGAATTTAAGCCAAGGTTGTAAATATAATCTCCTGTAGAGCCATTTATTAACAAGTTCATATCCAAAAGCTTTGTAAACTAGTTTGCTTGCCTCAAAGGGGTCTTTCAATAATGTGCCGTTAGCCAAATAATAAAAGATTTGGTGTAATGCCCTCACTTTAGATAGTCTGTGCATTCTACTGTTCCGATAACTAATGTCTATCTGGACAGCAAAAATGTCTGAAACTATATTTAGACTAGAGTGATGAGTCATAAATAACTCAAAAAATAGTAAAAAAAATTAAAGAAAAATTTAAGCAATGAAATGCACTGAGGTTAAATGAGCCGTAGCTCCAGCAATGGGTAACCCTAATGGGAAGCGACTGTGAAGGCAGTTGTCGACCCTAGACCCATGGGAAAACCCTGTGAAATAATTTTTGGGACACCAGTGAAGGATTATTGAGGCTTAGATGGCAATAGAATGCCAAGAAAATATGAAGAAAATTTTGTAAATCGATACAGACACTTTTAACTCGATAAGCATAACGAAGGGCATTTTGGTCATTTCACATTCAAAGATGATTTTTGACCAACTTGTCCATTTAAGTAAGTGGGGTATATGACATAAAATGTGAATAAATATTGATAAAAATTTAATTAAAAATGAGTAAAAGAAAGAAGAAAGAAAGATAAACTGAAAACTCGGTAAGAACAAAATTTGGTCAATGAAATTTAAAGGTCCCACATTGACCAAAAATGAAATTTATTAAGTTAACAAAGCTAAATTAGTTTAATTAATTGAAATTATAAAAATTAAATATAATTATTTAATTAGTCAAACCAAAATGATTAGGAATTTTAATTTAATTACAAAAGTGCTATTTAACAATATTTACAAGTTTGCCATTATAATTATTAAATAATTATAAATAAATTTAAGATATTAAAAAGACAAAAAAAGGTGGGCCATTCCAGCACTTTCAGTCGACACTTGTCTTTTCCTCCTCTCTTTCTCTCTTTTCTTCCATTGAAGCTTAGGAATAAGCTCCCAAACACCCAAAGTTTCCATAGATTCAATAGGGAATTGCAAGAAAAGGTTGTGTTAAGCCTTGAATTGAAGAAACCAAGCAAGAAGAGAAAGGAATTTGGGAGATTTTGTGAAGATAAAATTCTGCTAGAAAGGGGAACAAGAAGGGATTCAAGCTTTGGTTGATGAGAAAGTTGAATTGAAGTTGAGTGAAGCTAAGGAACAAGGTTAGTGCTATCAATTCCCTTGGATTTTGAAGTTCCACCAAATTGATTTAGGATTTGCTAAATTTGGGAATTTTAATTGTTGTGTTTCAATTGATGCAATTATGCCTAAATTAAGTTAATTTGGAACCCAATTGTGGATATGAATTGAGTGAGATGACCAAACTATTGAATGGGTGTGATGTTGTGTGTTGAGGTAGATTCTGGACCTCTGAGTCCAGTGTGCTTACATGGCTATAAGTAGAGCTACATAGCTTCAATGTGTAAGGCCAATTGGAGGTGAAACTAGGAATATAATGCCACATTTTTCATGAAAAGACCCTGCCCAGAAAACTAACCTAAAGTGACCTAAAAATTGCTTGAATCCGGTTAACCAAAATCTGGACCTTTAAAAATGACCATATGAACAGTAATTGTTCAAATGGCCATAACTTTGTGTAGAAAGGTCCAAATGACCTGATTCATGAACCCATGGAAAGCTTAGACAATATAGAACAACTTTTATGAAGAAGAGAAACCCAAATTCTGATCATAACTTATTTGAATTGCTAGCCAAAATTAGGACACCAAAACGGCCAGAACCAAAATCTGCCCAGAAAAATCTGGGAATGTACCAATCCTGCCAGTTATGGTAAAAATGCCATAACTTAAGCTACAAAACTTCAAATGGAGTGATTCAAAAAGGAAATTAAATTAGACACATAAAGGAACAACTTTGATGAAGAAAGTTTCGCCAAATTCCCACTGTAGATTGGTCCAATGGAACAGTAAACCTAAGTGACCAAATTTGAAATAACTTCCAATGAGCTTTGAATTGAAATTGGCAACCAATGCTAACAAATGTAAAACCGAAAATGTGGTATTTTAGAGCAATTAGAACTTCCTTCCTTATTAATTATGAAAAAGTCAACATTTTTGCATGAATAGTAGGGTGAATAGTAACCACCAAACCTCAAATGCAAAGAATAAAACCATTAACTTTGTAACATGCCCACATGCCTAGTATGAATGGTTTGGATAGGTTGGCATGCCAATAGGGTTTTGATAGCTGTGCTACATATGGCTTTGTGCCATTCCGTGATTTATGGCATTTCGTGCCATTTTGTGATATTATGGCCTATGGCCATCTCGCTATGCTTGACACACTTGGCCTTGTGCCCAATGCTTGTTATGGCTTGTTAGCCGTTCTGTTGCACACCTGGTATACACTATATGACAGATAGTGTGACAGCCCGAGGTACTTGGTACTCAGTGCCAGTTTACTCATTTATCCAGTCCAGTCAACTGGTACAGGTTACTTGGGCGACCAAAACAAGTCTTAATAATTTTTAACTAAATAATGAACATAAAAAGTACTAAAATTAATAATAGTATGAATAATTACCAGAAATCCAGTCTACATAAAATAACAACATAATTTCTACATATTTATTTATTTTAGTTTATTTTTATTTTATATTGGCTGAAGGAACGGAAGCGTGAAAAACACAAGTTTATACCATTGAATTCAAAAATTTTCACCAAGGGTCACATGCATCATGCAAGATTTATTTTTATCTATTTGATTTCAATGATAAACAACATATTAAAACTCTTTTAATATGTTTTTGGATCTGTATTTGCCATTTAAGATTTTAAAATTAATCAGATTAATTTTAGAACCCTAGATTAAATCAAGAACGATTACACTAACCTCTTGATGCAATCGCAAATGTCTGCGCCTTTGAGATTTGTCTTCAGGACACCAGATGCTGTCCCTCTAGCTTGTCCACACCAAGAACACCTATGGCAGCCCTTGAACAGCTTCTAAAGCTTTTTCTATTAATTAGAAATTCAAGTTCTGCCTTTTAAGAGATTAGAGATGTAAATAGGACACTAGAAACAATTTCTAGTGTTCTTAATTCAAGAGATTGATGGCTAATCTCTTTGAATTGATGAGAGATGAAGAAGAATAGATGAAGAGCCTCAAAATGGCGTGACAAAGGAGAGGAGTGGCTGCTAGTTGCTTTTCTTTTTCATAACAATACTTATATAGCTAGGTTAACACATTAAACCCTTGCCACATGTCACCCTTTGATTAGCTCTAGGTTTAAGTGACCCAATCACATTGTGCCAAGTGTCAAACCTATATTTAATCTTGATTTTAATCATCTTACATGATTAAAAAACATTTGGCAAGCTTATGTGTAATCCCATGTGTCACCATCTCATGGTGCCACGTGTCACACTGTGAAATGACCAAAATGCCCCTGTGTCTTAATTTTGAGTTCTTAATCCAAAATAATTATTTTTCTTCTTCTAATTAATTTATATCAAATATAAATTAATTAATTAATCTCTATTAATTAATTTCTCATTAATTAAATTCATATTTAAACACTTTAAATATAAATTTAACTTATAATATACATCCAATATTCTAGATTTGGTTTCAAGTCATGCTAGGGACTTTGCAATTTAATTGCAAACCAAACCTATTTAATTAATCAATTAAACTCTTTAATTAATTAATTAAATCATATTTAAATAGGTGATAACTTGTGTATGTGTGTGACTTACTAGGCTCATCACTAATTAGCAATGAGATATGATATAAATTCTTAATATCATCAGAACTCTTTCTTACCATAAATGATTTCTCTAAATCATTTTATGAACCTCATAGACCATGGTTAACACCTAGCATAGCATGCCATGGCCACCCAATTAGTAATTAGGTTTACCTTAAATGAACCTATAATCATATGTTACCATGCACTAGAATCTCTCTGTTACAAAATCCCAACTCAAGCTGGAGTCATGGTTTATGTCAAACTCCATTTGCTATGAATATTATGTTCTCTTTTAATTCCAGTTCTTGATTAAAAGATTTTCTCATCGAAACTCTTTCTCGAATAAATCTATCTCTGTCTGGCCAGAACTTGAAACATCAAGAACAATTAAATGAACATAGGATTTTATCTCTATTTACTTGGAGGAACAGATTCCATCTTGATTAACACCTACCTCCATATATAACTAGTAGGAGCCAACACATGCCCATATACCCATACACAATACAAGTATGAAAGCAGTATCAAACTCAAACTACCTATATACAAGATAACTGTGCTATCTCAGGTCTAAAGATTATATGCACTGATATGATTTATGACAAAACATTGACAAGAGTAAACTCCATGTGCTTATCATAAGTGTCACTAGTTCGGCCTACTTATCATTTATAAGTGCCTATCATGTTTATTATATGGCATGAGACTCACCATTCCATCTTATTTATATCTCATATAAATAACTTGGGAACAAACATGAATACAATCTTTCTGGATAAGTCATGTCCTTATTATGAAGTATCCTCGATTGTGAACCTATTTATGATACTTTGTGCTAAAAATATTGTCACTCATATTCTTAACAACTTAAGAATAATATTTCTAACAAAATATCAATGGACCTTTTCTATTACACATAAATATATTATGTAAATGAAAAAGTGGAAATGCCTTTTATTAATAAAAATATGTAAAAGATACATATTAAATGATATGCTCTAGGGCATACTACTAACAATCTCCCACTAGCACTAGAGCCATTCATTACAATATCTTAGACCTATCTTCTTAAGATGTCTGTCTAACTGAGTATGTGACATAGGCTTAGTGAATGGATCAATTTGGATTTTCACCGATGCTATTTTCTGCATGGCTACATCACCGCCCAACTATTTCTCCGATAATGTGGTAGCGCCTTTCTATGTGTTTGGATTTCTGGTGAGTCGTTGGTTCCTTAGCTCAGTATGATCGCTCCATTATTGTCACAAAGTGTAGTGGAATCACGACTCAATGGAAGGAACTACTGTAAGTTCTCATCACGAACTTTTATCCAAACAACTTCCTTTGCAAAGATCGATGCAAGAATATACTCGACCTCAGTAGTGGAATCTGCGATCGTCCTCTGCTTGGAACTCTTCCAACCGATCGCACCTCCATTACAAATGAACACATATCCAGAGGTAGATTTTCTATCATCGATATCTGATTGGAAATCAGAATCAGTATAACCATCCAATTGCAAGTCTCCACCTCCATAAATCAAGAATAAATCCTTAGTTCTTCTCAAGTACTTAAGGATATTCTTGACTATCGATGTTCCAAACCTGGATTAGATTGATACCGCTAGTCAAACTAATAAAGATATGCGATATCCGCCTAGTACACAACATTGCATACATTAAACTTCCAATAGCCAAGCATATGGAATCTCGCCATCTTATCTCTTTCTTCAGGTGTCTTTGGAGACATCTCTTTAGAAAGATGGATACCATGTCTCACTGGTAACAATCCTCTCTTAGAATCAAGCATGTTAAACCTCTTTAACACCTTTTCCAAGTATAGACTTTGGGATAAACCAATTATTCTTTTCGCTCTATCTTTATAGATGCGAATCCCAATAATATAGGTTGCCTCCCCTAAGTCTTTCATGGAGAATGTATTTGACAACCATACCTTTATAGTTGTCAACATACCTGTGTCATTACCCATCAACAGTATGTCATCCACATATAAGACAAGGAAAATGATAGCACTGTCACTAACCTTCTTATATACACATGGCTCATCCTTATTTTTGATAAAACGAAAGGATTTAATGGCTTCATCAAAACGGATGTTCCAACTCCTCGAAGCTTGTTTTAACCCATAAATGGATCGCTTTAGCTTGCATACCTTGGAACCATCTTGGGATTCAAATCCCCTAGGTTGTTCCATGAAAATGTTTTCTTCATTGTATCCATTGAGAAAAGCTGTTTTGACATCCATCTGCCAAATCTCATAATCATAGTATGCAGCTATTGCTAATAAAATCCTAATTGATTTAAGCATGGCAACAAAGTAGAAAGTCTCCTCATAGTCGATTCCTTGCCTTTGGCGAAACCCTTTCGCTACTAGCCTTGCCTTATAGGTCTCTACCTTTCCATCAGAACCAATTTTCTTCTTGAAAACCCATTTGTTCCCTATAGGTACAATACCTTCAGGTGGGTCAACAAGATCCCAAACTTCATTCTTATACATGGAATCAATCTCGGATTTCATAGCATCAATCCATTTTGAAGAGTCTATATCTGATATAGCTTCTTCATAAGTAAGTGGATCATCTCCATGATCTACTTCTTCATGAGTAGACAACTCTTGTTCTTCTTCATGAAGAAAACCATATCTCACTGGTGGGTGAGACACCCTAGTTGTTCTATGAGGAACAGCTGTAGATGTTTCATCAACGGGTATAGGTTGACTAGATGGATCTATATCCATCTGATCTATTGGTTGGTCAGAATTCTCCAATTCTAACTCTATTTGCCTTCCTTTGCCTCCTTCTTGAACAAATTGTTGTTCAAGAAATGTAGCATCTCTACTTATCACAACCTTTTGTGAAGTAGGCAAATAAAAATAATAACCAAAGCTATCTTTTGGATATCTAACAAATTGACCTTTTTCTGATCTGGTCTCCAATTTATCAGTGTTCAGCTTTTTAATATAAGCTGGACAACCCCAAATCTTAACATACTTAAGACTTGGTTTTCTTCCATGCCATATCTCATAAGGTGTGAAAGAAACTAATTTTGATGGAATCCTATTCATAATATACAAAGCTGATTCTAATGCAAATCCTCAAAAGAAGATTGGCATATCAGTATAGCTCATCATACTACGTACCATATCCAATAGGGTACGATTTCTCCTTTCAGATACACCATTCAGCTGTGGCGTTCCTGGAGGAGTCAGCTGAGAAACAATGCCATGCTCTCTCAAGTATTCATCAAATTCAGTACTCAAATATTCACCTCCACGATCTTATCGAAGAGCTTTAATACTCTTTCCTGTTTAATTTTCTACTTCAGATTTAAATTCTTTAAACTTTTCAAAGGATTCATGTTTGTATTTCATCAAATACAAATACCCAAATCTTGATTTATCATCAGTAAAGGTAATAAAATAATGAAAGCCCCCTCTAGCCATTTTTTTAAATGGACCACATACATCACTATGTATTAGCTCTAAAATATTTTCAGCTCTTAGCCCTTGTCCAATAAAGGGTGATCTAGTCATTTTGCCCTGAAGACAAGATTCACAAGTAGGAGTAGGCTCAGAGCCCAATGAAGATAAAATCCCCATTTTCTCCAATTTTGCTATCCTATCTTCTGCAACATGACATAACCTTAAGTGCCAAATATATTTTGAAATTGAGTTGGTTTTCACCATGGCATTGCATTCTTTTAGATTGCTATACTCTGGCCAGTGGAAACACTTTCTTATTGGCAATGGAAACACTTTCTTGTTGGCAATGGAAACACTTTCCTGTTGGCAGTGGAAACACTTTCCTGTTGGCAGTGGAAACACTTTCCTTTGCCTTTGTCAGCTTTGGTCTTCCTTTTCTGTTTAGCTATTTTTTTGGAAGGACCAGGAATCTGAGGTTTCTTTTTCTTATTGCCCTTCTTCTTGTTGGACTTTCCAGTAGAAGAAGATGCAATCAAAGCTACCTCTTTTCCTTTATTGCCCGGCATATTCTTTTGGTCAATAACCAGCATGTTGAGTAAACCAGCTAAGGTGCATTCCTGTTTAGTCATATGGAAATTTGTCACAAAATTCCCAAAAGACTCAGGAAGGGACTGAAGGATCAAATCCGTCTGCAGTTGGAAATCCATGTTGAAGTCAAGATGTTCCAACTGCTCAATCAGCCGAATCATCTTGTGGACATGATCCCCAACATTCTGTCCCTCATACATCCTCATACGGAATAGCTGTCTAGATATCTCATACCTAGCATTCCTGCTGTGCTCACCATACAACTCTTGTAGGTGAAGGAGGATCTCACTCGCACTCAAATGTTCTCATGCTGCTTTTGTAACTCATTACTCATGGAAGCAAGCATGTAACACTTAGCTCTCATATAATGCTCCTTCCACTTATCTAAAGTTTCATGTTCCTCTTGTGTGGCCTTTGGAGGTAAGGGACCAAGAACATTTGAATCTAGAATATATCCTATATGTTCAAGGTTCAAGACAAGTTTCAAATTTCTTAACCAATCAGAGAGATTAGGTCCTGTCAACCTATTGCGATCAAGTATGCTTGCAATGATATTGGATGGTGATGGTTGTTCTGTGCTCATTATTATCAAAAAATTAATTGCAGAAATAACCAGATTAATTAGTAAATGTATCATGTAATTAACCAAAATGATTATGGTCTTTTAATCAAATTGGTCCTCCCACTAACTTAGCGAATCCTACACTTCCAAAGTAGAAAATGGAAATCCTAGTTGGATGGATTTCTAGTGGGTGATTGAATTCTTATAATTCTATTGATCATCCTCAGGTACATCCATTATTGGAATTACAATAAACTATAAGTGAGCAACTCCTTGCCCATCACATCTCATGTTAGGTTCAATCCTTTACCTAGCCCCTAATGCTCAAAATCTCAGGTACATCCAATATTGACTTATCTTGCATTAGTTAAGTTGATCCCATTGAGCCAGTAATTATGCAAATAATTTTAATAACCTCAAGTACATCCAATATTGGCCACCAAACTATTTACATATTTACAACATCTCATGCTTAACAATTATTCTTAAGAAAATCTCTTAAATTAATTGCATCTTATGCAACTATTTAAAATTTCTTAAAATAATTGCCCCAATGGAGGGCCTATGTTATAATTACTTTAATTATAGCATTTCCAACTTAATCATTTGTTTGGAAGATTTTATGGTCATTCTAATTACTATTAAGGTCTCACTTTGCACATTATCCATTTAGCATGCATATATCATATAATTGCATACATTCCCATACATCTCATGCATTCATGGATAAGCAGTAAATATGGTATGATCATGGACTTTCTAAGGGATTCAATTCTGAGCCACCAAGAATTGAATCAGGGCATTCCTAAGTGCATTTCATTCATTCATTCATTTTACAAGAGTTGCTGAAGGAGTACATAATCAACACTTGATCTTGTATTCCTCCCACTGGTCCCACCAATGCTCTTGACCTCCTTGAACTTCTTGCAATCCAATATTACATGGTAATCCTTGGCAAACCAAGGCGAATTTACAAGAACTTAAATAAATGAAATTACAACCCAAAAATAATTACAAACTTAATAATACATGCCCAAAATAAATTAAAATAAATTAATTAATTTACAATAAAAAAGAAACATAAAAGAAATAAATCCAATCACATTGGTCTTTTATAGTCTATGATCATCCATCATGCATATCACTATTTAACAATTAATTAAAACATACATACTTAAATTAAATTGAATATCTCATATTCAACTTAAAAATCCAGATTTGAATATGATTCAAATAAATTTAAAAATTTAGATTTGAATCTCATTCAAACAAATTTAAAAATTCAGATTTGAATCTCATTCAAACAAATTTAAAAATTCAGATTTGAATCACATTCAAACAATTTTAAAAATTCAGATTTGAATCACATTCAAACATTTTTTAAAAAATCAGATTTGAATCACATTCAAATATTTTTTAAAAAATCAGATCTGAATTTTATTCAATCAATTTTAAAAAATCAGATTTAAATATGATTCAAACAACTTTAAAAATTCAAATTTGAATCGCATTCAAACAACTTTTAAAATTCAGATTTGAATCACATTCAAACAATTTTTAAAATTCTGATTTGAACCATAATTTAATTGTGTGATAAAAATTCTAATTAAACAATTTAATTAGACATAAAATGGATCTTAGATCATACAACAATTGCACATTCACCATCCATTTACCTTTGCACACCGTTGTGATGCATCAACCATGCGCACCATGGTGTTTATCATTTGTGCCGCCACCTTGACTTTGCAACCAGCAATAAACTTTTGATCTCATGATCAAACACACAATAAAATCATATAAACATCAATCTAAATGGCAAATATAGTGGCTCTGATACCAATTGAAGGAACGGAAGCGTGAAAAGCATAAGTTTATACCATTGAATTCAAAAATTTTCACCTAGGGTCACATGCATCATGCAAGATTTATTTTTATCTATTTGATTTCAATGATAAACAACATATTAAAACTCTTTTAATATGTTTTTGGATCTGTATTTGCCATTTAAGATTTTAAAATTAATCAGATTAATTTTAGAACCCTAGATTAAATCAAGAACGATTACACTAACCTCTTGATGCACTGCAGTGTGTCTGCGCCTTTGAGATTTGTCTTCAGGACACCAGATGTTGTCCCTCTAGCTTGTCCACACCAAGAACACCTATGGCAGCCCTTGAACAGCTTCTAAAGCTTTTTCTATTAATTAGAAATTCAAGTTCTGCCTTTTAAGAGATTAGAGATGTAAACAGGACACTAGAAACAATTTCTAGTGTTCTTAATTCAAGAGATTGATGGCTAATCTCTTTGAATTGATGAGAGATGAAGAAGAATTGATGAAGAGCCTCAAAATGGCGTGACAAAGGAGAGGAGTGGCTGCTGGTTGCTTTTCTTTTTCATAACAATACTTATATAGCTTGGTTAACACATTAAACCCTTGCCACATGTCACCCTTTGATTAGCTCTAGGTTTAAGTGACCCAATCACATTATGCCAAGTGTCAAACCTATATTTAATCTTGATTTTAATCATCTTACATGATTAAAAAACATTTGGCAAGCTTATGTGTAATCCCATGTGTCACCATCTCATGGTGCCACGTGTCACACTGTGAAATGACCAAAATGCCTCTGTGTCTTAATTTTGAGTTCTTAATCCAAAATAATTATTTTTCTTCTTCTAATTAATTTATATCAAATATAAATTAATTAATTAATCTCTATTAATTAATTTCTCATTAATTAAATTCATATTTAAACACTTTAAATATAAATTTAACTTATAATATACATCCAATATTCTAGATTTGGTTTCAAGTCATGCTAGGGACTTTGTAATTTAATTGCAAACCAAACCTATTTAATTAATCAATTAAACTCTTTAATTAATTAATTAAATCATATTTAAATAGGTGATAACTTGTGTATGTGTGTGACTTACTAGGCTCATCACTAATTAGCAATGAGATATGATATAAACTCTTAATATCATCAGAACTCTTTCTTACCATAAATGATTTCTCTAAATCATTTTATGAACCTCATAGACCATGGTTAACACCTAGCATAGCATGCCATGGCCACCCAATTAGTAATAAGGTTTACCTTAAATGAACCTATAATCATATGTTACCATGCACTAGAATCTCTCTGCATACAAAATCCCAACTCAAGTGGAGTCATGGTTTATGTCAAACTCCATTTGCTATGAATATTATGTTCTCTTTTAATTCCAGTTCTTGATTAAAAAGATTTTCTCATCAGAAACTCTTTTTTGAATAAATCTATCTGTCCTGGCCAGGAACTTGAAACATCAAGAACAATTAAATGAACATAGGATTTTATCTCTATTTACTTGGAGGAACAGATTCCATTTTGATCAACACCTACCTCCATATATAACTAGTAGGAGCCAACACATGCCCATATACCCATACAAAGTACAAGTATGAAAGCAGTATCAAACTCAAACTACCTATATACAAGATAACTGTGCTATCTCAGGTCTAAAGATTATATGCACTGATATGATTTATGACAAAACATTGACAAGAGTAAACTCCATGTGCTTATCATAAGTGTCACTGGTTCGGCCTACTTATCATTTATAAGTGCCTATCATGTTTATTATATGGCATGAGACTCACCATTCCATCTTATTTATATCTCATATAAATAACTTGGGAACAAACATGAATACAATCTTTCTGGATAAGTCATGTCCTTATTATGAAGCATCCTCGATTATGAACCTATTTATGATACTTTGTGCTAAAAATATTGTCACTCATATTCTTAACAACTTAAGAATAATATTTCTAACAAAATATCAATGGACCTTTTCTATTACATATAAATATATTATGTAAATGGAAAAGTGGAAATGCCTTTTATTAATAAAAATATGTAAAAGATACATACTAAATGATATGCTCTAGGGCATACTACTAACATTGGCACCACTAAGCTGTATTGCTTAGCGTGTTGCTTTTTGCCATGCGTAAGTACTGGAGACATAGAGCGTTAACCCAGCAGACCTCAGACTGGGTGAGAGTTAGATCTCCATTGTGCACAGTGTCACTACATCTACAGTGTATTTTGGTAGGACCCATTGAAGAAGCGGAAGCGTGAAAAATACAAGTTTATACCATTGAATTCAAAAATTTTCACCTAGGGTCACATGCATCATGCAAGATTTATTTTTATCTATTTGATTTCAATGATAAAAAATATATTAAAACACTTTTAATATGTTTTTGGATCTGTGTTTGCCATTTAAGATTTTAAAATTAATCAGATTAATTTTAGAACCCTAGATTAGATCAAGAACAAATACACTAACCTCTTGATGCACTGCAGTATATTTGTGCCTTTCAGATGCGTCTTCAGGACACCAGATATTGTCCCTCTAGCTTGTCTACACCAAGAACACCTATGGCAGCCCTTGAACAGCTTCTAAAGCTTTTTCTATTAATTAGAGAATCAAGTTCTGCCTTTTAAGAGATTAAAGATGTAAACAGGACACTAGAAACGATTTCTAGTATTTTTAATTCAAGAGATTGTTTGCTAATCTCTTCGAATAGATGAGAGATGAAGAAGAAGAGAGGGAGAGCTTCAAAGTGGCGGCACAAAAGAGAAGCAGCTGCTGGTTGTTAATTTTCTTTTCATAACAACACTTATATAGCTAGGTCAACACAATAAACCCTTGCCACATGTCACCCTCTGATTGGTTCTAGGTTTAATTGACCCAATCACATTGTGCCAAGTGTCAAACCTATATTTAATCTTAATTTTAATCATCTTACATGATTAAAAAATATTTGGCAACACTAATATAGCTAGATGTCACCCTCTGATTGGTTCTAGGTTTAATTGACCCAATCACATTGTGCCAAGTGTCAAACCTATATTTAATCTTAATTTTAATCATCTTACATGATTAAAAAATATTTGGCAAGCTTATGTGTAGTGCCATATGTCACCATCTCATGGTGCCACATGTCACCCTGTGAAATGACCAAAATGTCCCTGTGTTTTAATTTTGAGTTCTCAACCTAAAATAATTGTTTCTCTTCTTCTAATCAATTTATATCAAATATAAATTAATTAATTAATCTCTATTAATTAATTTCTCATCAATTAAATTCATATTTAAACACTTTAAATATAAATTTAACTTATACTATACATCCAATAACCTAGATTTGGTTTCAAGTCATGCTAGGGACTTTGCAATCTAATTACAAACCAAACCTATTTAATTAATCAATTAAACTCTTTAATTAATTAATTAAATCATATTTAATTAGGTGATTACTTGTGTATGTGTGTGACTTACTAGGCTCATTACTAATTGGCAATGAGATATGATATCAACTCTTAATATCATCATAACTCTTTCTTACCATAAATGATTTCTCTAAATCATTTTATGCACCTCATAGACCATGGTTAACACGTAGCATAGCATGCCATGGCCACCCAATCAGGAATAAGGTTTACCTTAAATGAACCTATAATCATATGTTACCATGCACTAGAATCTCTCTGTTCCAAAATCCCAACTCAAGCTGGAGTCATGGTTTATGTCAAACTCTATTTGCTATGAATATTATGTTTTCTTTTAATTCCAGATCTTGATTAAAAAGATTTTCTCATCAGAAACTCTTTTATGATTAAATCTATCTGTTCTGGCCAGGAACTTGAAACATCAAGAACAATTAAATGAACGTAGGATTTTATCTCTATTTACTTAGAGGAACAGATTCCATTTTGATCAACGCCTACCTCCATATATAACTAGTAGGAGCCAACACATGCCCATATACCCATACACAGTACAAGTATGAAAGCAGTATCAAACTCAAGCCAACTCCTCGAAGCTTGCTTCAACCCATAAATGGATTGCTTTAGCTTGCATACCTTGGAACCATCTTGGGATTCAAAACCTCTAGGTTGTTCCATGAAAATGTTTTCTTCAATGTATCCATTGATAAAAGCTGTTTTGACATCCATCTGCCAAATCTCATAATCATAGTATGCAGCTATTGCTAATAGAATCCTATTTGATTGAAGTATGGTAACAGGCGAGAAAGTCTCCTCATAGTCGATTCCTTGCCTTTGGCGAAACCCTTTCGCTACTAGCCTTGCCTTATAGGTCTCTACCTTTCCATCAGAACCAATTTTCTTCTTGAAAACCCATTTGTTCCCTATAGGTACAATACCTTCAGGTGGTTCAACAAGATCCCAAACTTCATTCTTATACATGGAATCAATCTCGAATTTCATAGCATCAATCCATTTTGAAGAGTCTATATCTGATATAGCTTTTTCATAGGTAAGTGGATCATCTCCATGATCTACTTCTTCATGAGTAGACAACTCTTGTTCATCTTTATGAAGGAAACCATATGTCATTGGTGGGTGAGATACCCTGGTTGTTCTACGAGGAACAGCTGTAGATGTTTCATCAATGGGTGTAGGTTGACAAGATGGATCTATATCCATCTGATCTATTGGTTGGTTAGAATTCTCCAAATCTAACTCTATTTGCCTTTCTTTACCTCCTTCTTGAACAAACTGTTGTTCAAGAAATGTGGCATCTCTACTTATCACAACCTTTTGTGAAGTAGGCAAATAAAAATAATAACAAAAACTATCTTTTGGATATCCAACAAATCGACCTTTTTTCTTATCTGGTTTCCAATTTATCAGTGTTCAGCTTTTTGACATAAGCTGGACAACCCTAAATCTTAACATGCTTAAGACTTGGTTTTCTTCCATGCCATATCTCATAAGGTGTGGAAGAAACTGATTTTGATGGAATCCTATTTAGAATATACAATGCTGATTCTAATGCAATTCCCCAAAAAGAGATTGGAATATCAGTATAGCTCATCATACTACGTACCATATCCAATAGGGTACGATTTCTCCTTTCAGATATACCATTCAGCTGTGGTGTTCCTGGAGGAGTCAGCTGGGAAACAATGCCTTGCTCTCTTAAGTATTCATCAAATTCAGTACTCAAATATTCACCTCCATGATTTGATCGAAGAACTTTAATACTCTTTTCTGTTTGATTTTCTACTTCAGATTTAAATTCTTTGAAGTTTTCAAAGGATTCATGTTTGTATTTCATCAAATACAAATACCCAAACCTTGATTTATCATCAGTAAGGTAATAAAATAATGAAAACCGCCTCTAGCCATTTCCTTAAATAGACCACATACATCACTATGTATTAGCTCTAAAATATTTTTAGCTCTTAGCCCTTGTCCAACAAAGGGTGATCTAGTCATTTTGCCCTGAAGGCAAGATTCACAAGTTGGAGTAGGCTCAGAGCCCAATGAGAATGGAATCCCCATTTTCTTCAATTTTGCAATCCTATCTTCTGCAACATGACATAACCTTAAGTGTTAAATATATTTTGAACTTGAGTTGGTTTTCACCATAGCATTGCATTCTTTTAGATTGCTATACTCTAGCCAGTGGAAACACTTTCTTACTAGCAATGGAAACACTTTCCTGTTGGCAATGGAAACACTTTCCTGTTAGCAGTGAAAACATTTTCCTTTGCCTTTGTTAGCTTTGGTCTTCCCTTTCTGTTTAGCTATTTTCTTGGAAGGACCAGGAATCTGAGGTTTCTTTTTCTTAGTGCCCTTCTTCTTGTTGGACTTTCCAGCAGAAAAAGATGCAATCAAAGCTACCTCTTTTCCTTTATTGCCCGGCATATTCTTTTGGGCAATAACCAGCATGTTGAGTAAACCAGCTAAGGTACATTCCTGTTTAGTCATATGAAAATTTGTCGTAAAATTCCCAAAAGACTCAGGAAGGGACTGAAGGATCAAATTCGTCTATAATTGGAAATCCATGTTAAAGTCAAGATGTTCCAGCTGCTCAATCAGCCGAATCATCTTGTGGACATGATCCCCAACATTCTGTCCCTCAGACATCCTCATGCGGAACAGCTGCCTAGATATCTTATACCTAGCATTCTTGCTGTGCTCACCATACAAATCTTGTAAGTGAAGGAGGATCTCACTCGCACTCTGCATGTTTTCATGTTGCTTCTGTAACTCATTACTCATGGAAGTAAGCATGTAACACTTAGCTCTCATATCATGCTCCTTCCACTTGTCCAAAGTTTCATATTCCTCTTGAGTGCCCTCTGGAGGTAAGGGACCAGGAACATTTGAGTCTAGAACATATCCTATATGTTCAAGATTCAGGACAAGTTTCAAATTTCTTAGCCATTCAGAGAGATTGGGTCCTGTCAACCTATTGCGATCAAGTATGCTTGCAAGGATATTGGATGGTGGTGGTTGTTCTGTGCTCATTATTATCAGAAAATTAACTGCAGAAAATAGCCAGATTAATTAGTAAATGTATCATATAATTAACCAAAATGATTATGGTCTTTTAATCAAATTGGTCCTCCCACTAACTTAGCGAATCCTACACTTCCAAAGTAGAAAACGGAAATCCTAGTTGGATGGATTTCTAGTGGGTGATTGAATTCTTATAATTCTATTTATCATCCTCAGGTACATCAATTATTGGAATTACAATAAACTATAAGTGAGCAACTCCTTGCCCATCACATCTCATGTGAAGTTCAATCCTTTACCTAGCCCCTAATGCTCAAAATCTCAGGTACATCCATTATTGACTTATCTTGCATTAGTTAAGTTGATTCCATTGAGTCAGTAATTATGTAAATAATTTTAATGTCCTCAGGTACATCTAATATTGGCCACCAAACCATTTATATATTTATAACATCTCATGCTTAATAATTATTCTTAAAAAAATCTCTTAAATTAATTGCATCTTATGCAAGTATTTAAAATTTCTTAAAATAATTGCCTCAATGGAGGGCCCATATTATAATTACTTTAATTATAGCATTTCCAACTTAATCATTTGTTTGGAAGATTTTATGGTCATCCTAATTGCTATTAAGGTGTCACTTTGCACATTATCCATTTAGCATGCATATATCATATACTGCATACATTCACATACATCTCATGCATTCATGGACAATAAATAAATATGGTATGATCATGGACTTTTTAAGGGATTCAATTCTGAGCCACCAAGAATTGAATCAGGGCATTCCTAGGTGCATTTCATTCATTCATATTATAAGAGTTGCTGAAGGAGTACATAATTAATACTTGATATTGAATTCCTCCCACTGTCCCACCAATGCTCTTGACCTCCTTGAACTTATTGCAATCTAATATTACATAGTAATCCTTGGCATACCAAGGCGAATTTACAAGAACTAAATAAATGAAATTACAACCCAAAAATTATTACAACCTTAATAATACATGCCCAAAATAAATTAAAATAAATTAATTAATTTACAATCCCAAAGAAACATAAAAGAAATAAATCCAATCACATTGATCTTTTATAGTCCATGATCATCCATCATACATATCACTATTTAACAATTAAATAAAACATACATACTTAAATTAAATTGAATATCTCATATTTAACTTAAAAATCCAGATTTGAATATGATTCACATAAATTAAAAAATTCAGATTTGAATCTCATTCAAACAAATTTAAAAATTCAGATTTGAATCACATTCAAACAACCTTAAAAATTCAGATTTGAATCACATTCAAACAATTTTTAAAAAATCAGATTTGAATCACATTAAAATAATTTTTAAAAATTCAAATCTGAATATTATTCAAACAACTTAAAAAATTCAGATTTGAATATGATTCAAATAACTTTAAAAATTCAAATTTGAATCACATTCAAACAACTTTTAAAATTTAGATTTGAATCACATTCAAACAATTTTTAAAATTCTGATTTGAATCAAAATTTAATTGTGTGATTAAAACTACTAATTAAACACTTTAATTAGTCATAGGATAGGCCTTAGATCATATAATAATTGCAAAATTAAAAAGCCAAACCTTTGCACCACCCATGAAGCCAAACCATGCGCACCATGTTACTGTTCTACAAGCATACCGCCACACATCCATTGCAACCAGCAATGGATAAATCATCTAATGATCAAATCACACAATTAAATCATATAATCAACAATCTAAATGGCAAATATAGTGGCTCTGATACCAATTGAAGGAGCGAAAGCGTGAAAAACATAAGTTTATACTATTGAATTCAAAAATTTTCACCTAGGGATCTCATGCATCATGCTAGATTTATTTTTATCTGTTTGATTTCAATGATAAACATTATATTAAAACACTTTTAATATGTTTTTGGATCTGTATTTGCCATTTAAGATTTTAAAATTAATCAGATTAATTTTAGAACCCTAGATTAGATCAAGAATAAATATACTAACCTCTTGATGCATTGCAGTATATTTGTGCCTTTCAGATGCGTCTTCAGGACACCAGATGTTGTCCCTCTAGCTTGTCCACACCAAGAACACCTATGGCAGCCCTTGAACATCTTCTAAAGCTTTTTCTATTAATTAGGAAATCAAGTACTGCCTTTTAAGAGATTAAAGATGTAAACAGGACACTAGAAACGATTTCTAGTATTTTTAATTCAAGAGATTGTTTGCTAATCTCTTCGAATAGATGAGAGATGAAGAAGAAGAGAGGGAGAGCTTCAAAGTGGCGGCACAAAAGAGGAGCAGCTACTGGTTGTTAATTTTCTTTTCATAACAACACTTATATAGCTAGGTCAACACAATAAACCCTTGCCACATGTCACCCTCTGATTGGTTCTAGGTTTAATTGACCCAATCACATTGTGCCAAGTGTCAAACCTATATTTAATCTTAATTTTAATCATCTTACATGATTAAAAAACATTTGGCAAGCTTATGTGTAGTGCCATGTGTCACCATCTCATGGTGCCACATGTCACCTTATGAAATGACCAAAATATCCCTGTGTCTTAATTTTGAGTTTTCAATCCAAAATAATTATTTCTCTTCTTCTAATCAATTTATATCAAATGTAAATTAATTAATTAATCTCTATTAATTAATTTCTCATCAATTAAATTCATATTTAAACACTTTAAATATAAATTTAACTTATACTATACATCCAATAACCTAGATTTGGTTTCAAGTCATGCTAGGGACTTTGCAATCTAATTGCAAACCAAACCTATTTAATTAATCAATTAAACTCTTTAATTAATTAATTAAATCATATTTAATTAGGTGATTACTTGTGTATGTGTGTGACTTACTAGGCTCATCACTAATTGGCAATGAGATATGATATCAACTCTTAATATCATCAGAACTCTTTCTTACCATAAATGATTTCTCTAAATCATTTTATGCACCTCATAGACCATGGTTAATACCTAGCATAGCATGCCATGGCCACCCAATCAGTAATAAGGTTTACCTTAAATGAACCTGTAATCATATGTTACCATGCACTAGAATCTCTCTGTTCCAAAATCCCAACTCAAGCTGGAGTCATGGTTTATGTCAAACTCCATTTGCTATGAATATTATGTTCTCTTTTAATTCCAGTTCTTGATTAAAAAGATTTTCTCATCAGAAACTCTTTTATGATTAAATCTGTATGTCCTGGCTAGGAACTTGAAACATCAAGAACAATTAAATGAACGTAGGATTTTATCTCTATTTACTTAGAGGAACAAATTCCATTTTGATCAACACCTACCTCCATATATAACTAGTAGGAGCCAACACATGCCCATATACCCATACACAGTACAAGTATGAAAGCAGTATCAAACTCAAGCCATCTATATACAAGATAACTGTGCTATCTCAGGTCTAAAGATTATATGCACTGATATGATTTATGACAATGCATTGACAAGAGTAAACTCCATGTGCTTGTCATAAGTGTCACTGGTTCGGTCTACTTATCATGTATAAGTGCCTATCATGTTTGTTATATGGCATGAGACTCACCATTTCATCTTATTTATATCTCATATAAATAACTTGGGAACAAACATGAATACAATCTTTCTAGATAAGTCATGTCCTTATTATGAAGTATCCTCGATTGTGAACCTATTTATGATACTTTGTACTAGAAGTATTGTCACTCATATTCTTAACAACTTAAGAATAGAATTTCTAACAAAATATCAATGGGCCTTTTCTATTACACATAAATATATTATGTAAACGGAAAAGTGGAAATGCCTTTTATTAATAAAAACATGTATAAGATACATACTAAATGATATGCTCTAGGGCATACTACTAACACTCATTAGGCTTGTTAGTAGTTTTGCATTTTGTAGTTATGTTTTCAATTGTGTTGTAAATTATGAACTTGTGTAATTATTATAAATTATGCAAATTAATAAAATTTGAGTATTTCTTTATGAAATTGAGTATAATTATGTGATAGAATGAGATGAATGAAATTATAAGTTTGAGATGAAATATTGAGATATGTTGAAATTGTGTTGATTTTTATTGGAGTTGTGGACAATACATATATTGGAAGTGTTTTAACAGGTTTTGAAGAACTGTTTTCTCAGTTTTTAGCTGACACTGCCGAATTTTTTGTAAAATTTTTACAATTTCAAATTAGTTACAATTTCAATTCATGATATAAATTTCACTTGAAAGCTTTTTAATAAATAAATTAAGATAAGGGGATTGTAATAAGATAAGTTAAAATGCTCCGGCACTGAGTGTGACATGCCTTGCTCGCCTATACTGTAGACGGGCGAGTGGTGTCACATTTAGCTCATCCAAGTGTCTCTTATTTTAATGGGGAGGCTTTCTTCCTCATCAATTGTTGGGCTTTTGATTTCTTCAAAAGGGATGGGATGATTAAAGTGTTATTCTCCCACTAATGCTAGTTTGGCTAGAGTATCAGTTTCATTATTTTCTTCCTGAGGGATTTGGAGAATTATCACTTTCCTTCCTGTCACTTGCATCTCTGCAATTAATTTTTTTAATATGGATTTCATATTTTGCTAAGTTTTGGTCTTTAGCCTAAAAACTCCCTTGGCACTGATTAATTACCAGTTGGGAGTCAGAGATATGTGAGGCTTTAACTTCTTTCAAATTTTGAGGGCCACTATTAGTGCTTCATTGTGACACCCTCACTTTAGGCAGTTTCAAATATTCTACTGTTCTGATGACTTATGTCTGTCTAGACAGTTGGAATGGCTAGAACCACTCTTAATTTAAAGTGAGGAGTCATAACTTAATTATATAAAGGTTAATTAAGGTTAAAAGTAATCAAAAGAAATGGATTAGAAATTAGTTAAGTGTGTTTGAGTTACAACAATGGGTGACTAGCTTAGAAAGTAATTTAAATTGGTATTTGGGATATATTTCCTACTCCAATTAGTGTGGGATCTTGTGAGACACTTAATTTAGACTTAAATAAGGTATAATAGAGAATTAATAAGTTAAAGAAATAAAAAGAAATACTTAAGTTGCATTAGAATATAAAAAGGGACAAGAATGGCATTTTTAAGGAAGGTTAAGGGTATAATTGGAATAAGGAATTTGGCAAGTGACTTGCACATGCTCTTTTCGGCCATAAACACTTAAGAATCCAGAATTGAAGGAAGAAAAATAGAAAAAGAAATTGAGGAGAGAGAGAGTGCCAAATTAAAGGGGGAGAAAGAGGAGGAAGATTCAAGTTTTGTTAACTTGATTTTTCACTTCTAAATCAAGGTAAATTGATTTCTAATCACTTCTATATAATTGATTTCTACTTTTACTCTCTTAATTTCATGATTTAGAAGAAAGAAAATTGAGGGTTTATGTTGGCTTGAATTTGAATTTGATGGGAAATGGGGAATTGATGAATTTAATTTGTTTAACTAGTTTTTCTAGCATGCTTTCATCTTTCTTAACATGAAACTAACAACAATTTTGCAAAATTTAACAAAATTAATCTAGGGTTCTAAAGGGGGTGATTTGGCCAAGATGGGTGATTGGGGGAAATTAGCTTTTAATTCAAATTAACAAGTTAAACAAGCTAATTAGATGTCTTAAGCATAAATATAGCATTAGAACACTTGATTTGATATTGGAGTGAATTTTTCATTAACCAAAGTGTATAAAAAGGTGTAGATCATGAAGAAATGTTCTATTTTGGGCAGCCACTTTGATGAATTAAATGGAGATTAGATGGATGTTGGTTGGTTGGTTTTGAATTGCAGGATTAAAAATGTATTTGATGTAAAGTACAAAGATATTTTCTGGGGGTCCAAAAAACAGAGGAAACTAGTTCATTTCAGCATGTGAATCTTGCACACTGTATGTTTGATAAAATGCCTAAATGAACTTAAAATAATATAAAGAAAAATGATTAAGTGGTTAGAGAATTTACTATGGTTAGTTGGGTAGGCAAATTCTTAAGAAAATGACGAAACTAGTTCGGGTGACAGTGTTACTTACTAATACAAACTAAATAAAAAGAATAGTTAAGAAACCTATTCTGAGATGTCTGTATTTCTCTGAATGATAGTAGTTCATAAGGTGAAAACTGAATGTGCTTGCATAGGAGCTAAATCAGATTATTTTGAAGGAAAAGAGTTCTATGTGCAACTAGTGTTAAATTATTATATGTATATATATATTTCCATGTTGATAAAATAGTTTTTATAATGCTCTCACCGTAGATAGTCTGTACATTCTACTGTACCGATGACTAATATCTATTTGGATAGCCAGAATGTCTAGAACTACATTTAGACTATAGTGAGGAGACATAAATTGATGGAATAAATATTAAGAAAATAAAAGAAATGAAATGTTAATGAGTCAAAGGAGCTGGAACCACGACGATGGGTGACCGTACCGGGAAGTAACTACGAAGACAGTTGCCGACTCCAGACCCACGAGGAACACTAGGAAATAATTTTTAGGACTTAATTAAAGGTTTATTGAGGTAAAAATGACATTAAAAATATTAAAGAAAATTTGAGGAAATTTATTAATCAGTATAGACAAAAAAATAACCCGATAAGCACAATGAATGGTATTTTGGTCATTTCACCCCCAGAGATAAATTTTGACCTAAATGTCAATTAAAATAAGAGAAAATAAAATAATGAAGATAAATTAAAATTTATGAATTGAATTATGGAAATGAGAAAAGAAAAGAAAGAAGAAAAGAAAAGAATTTAAAGAAAAGAAAATAAAAATGAAATTTTGACATCATAAAAATTTAGTACAATAATTATAGAATATATATAGACGCAAGAAGACAAAAACCACCTACCAAAGTCTTCTTCTTCCTCTCACTCCTCAATGGCCAAAAATCGTCAAGCTTTCTCTCACTCCATTTTTCTTTCTCAAAGCTTGATTTCCCAAGCTTCCTCCCTTTAAAACTTTAAACTCTCTTCACTAAAAATCCTCCCCACACCATAAGGAAGCTCTAGGCAGCTACAAGAAGGAGGAAATTTGAAGTTTTGGGAAGTTTGAAGTTGGGTCACAAGAAGTTAGTGCAAGATACCACTCCCTCTCTTTTTTAATTCTTGTAAGCATGATGAAATGAGTAAGTATAACATGAAATTGAAAACAAATGATAAGAAATTGATAACCCTAAATTCGGCAGCCATGAAACTCCTTGGGGTTTGATGTTTTTAAATGATGAAAATTGGTTCCATGAGGATGTTTGATAAGTTGATATGATTAGAAGTTTGAATGAGTTGAGTTTGTATAAATTGGATAATTGAAATTAGGGTTTGTGTTCATGAATTGGGGATTTTGTGTAATTACTAGAATTTGACTTGGTTGAGATGAGTTGATGATGTTTATAAGTGCCATAAATGCCAAATTGTAGTTTGGGAGTTGGAGGAAATGATTTGGGAGTGCACATTTTACTTACAGGTTTGGGACTCTATAAGTCCAGTGTGTGTTTTGAGCCATAACTGAAATTGTGTTGCTCCAATTGGTGTGAAGCTAATTGGAGATGAAATTAGACCCAAAATACTCCATTTTTTATGAAGAAATCATGCCCAAATTTTGTCCATAAGATGACCTAAATTTTGTCCGAATCCGGATGTCCATACACAGAACCTAGAAAAATGACCAAATGAACAGTACACATTCATTTGGCCATAACTCCCCCTAAACAGATCCAAATGACCTGAAATTTATACCATTGGAAAGCTTAGATATAGGAATACAACTTTTATGAAGACCATAGAGCTCAGAAATGCCTTAAACCAAATCAAATTGCTGGCCCAAGTTGGGTCACAAAACTGTCTAGAACTATGTTGCCCAGAAATTGCTGGACATAAACTTACCCGACCAGTTTTGGAAAAATGGCCATAACTTGATCTATAAAAATCCAAATGCAATAAAACCAGTGGCAAAAATTCTATAAGACATAGATCTATAGCATTGTTATTTTGACTAAAACCCAAAATTCAAAAGAACTAGGTCCATTGGCTAGGTAAACTTAGAATACAAATTCTGGAAACTACTTAAGTGACCATTTAATCCTAGAACAATATTTAGACCATATCTCCCACTAAGGAATCCCAAATGGGATGAGCCAAACTGTTTTGGAAACCTAAGAGACAGGGATCCAACTTTGTTTTAGAAAATTTCTCAAATTATGAAAGTAAGAACCTTAAAAGTTAATTTGCAGTCACTGACCTGAACTGGAATCCTTTTGGCATAGGGTACATGAGTCCAGGCCAGTTAATTGGCTGTATTAATACCACAAAACTTGAAAAATTGTGATTCAAAATTTTGAGTGACCATAAGACATAGGGTAACAATTTCTATGAGAAACACTAGGCCTAAAAGTGGTTGTAACATGTCTAATTAATTAGGTAAAATGCAACTCCAAAATCTGTCTAGTTAAGGAACCAGAATTTGGAAATGAATCAGTTATGGTTATCTGACCATAACTTGAGTTCTAAAAACCTAATTGACATGATTCAAAAAGGAAAATAAAGATAATACATAGAGGAACAACTTCCGTGAAGGAAGTGTGGCCAAATAGTGGCCACAAATTGATTAAAAGGATAGGTAAATGTAAGACACTAAAACTGAACCTAAAGAAAGGTTCATGAGATAAATTATCTTATGGCAGAGATTTAACCCTAATAAGCCATTAAACACTAAATTACATGAAAGAGGTATGTGAGACCTATTTTTTCACTATAAAGTGACATGAACATTTCTAATAAATAAATAAATAATAGTGTTTAATTACCTATAGTATATCTAGACTTATTTATTTAATTTGGATCAATTGGTATACCAATTAGGGATTATAGATAGCAGTACTGCCCATAAGAATAATTATTAATAGATAAAATCTATCTGACATGATTTTTCTACAGGCCGCCCGTTGGCCAATGTGCCTAATATTACATCTGGCTTAAATGCTCGCCGCACTTCATGCCCGACATGACCGACGATATCGAATAGACATATGGCCGTCAAACTAATATACTCCAGTGTATCCAGCTTGTATAATCTGTTATAGGTTACTTAGGCACTGATAATGATTAATTGAGACTGAATATACAATAAGTAAACAGAAAAGATCCCGATAATTTTAATTATTTCCAAAGTGCAATAAAAATGTATACGATCTAGAAATTATGAATTTCCATATAGAATTATTATTTTAATTATTTAGTTATTGTTATTTTAAATTATGCACCATTAAGCGTTATGCTTAGCGCGTTGATTTTTCCATCGCGTAGGTACTGGAGACTAGTCTCAGCAGCCGCAGCAGCAGCAGCAGTAGTGCTCATACAGAAGCCAGTCAGATTTACTAGTGTCTACTAGTCACCTCGACAGTTGTAATTTTGTTGGTAGGGCCCATGTATGTCTAGATTTTGTCTTTTTGTTCATTGTACATAAACACATGATGTATTTCATTTTGAGATTGTAAATAAACTTGCAAATTATTGTCTATGAATTTTTATATGAATGTAATATATGACACTTTCTTGAGATCTCATAAATAATTGTGAATGATATGATACAATAGAACATGATATGGAAAAAATGTGAAATGAATATGAACATGATAATAGGTAATTAGTAAAACCCGCCAGATGCTAATAAAACAGAGGAGGCTCTGTTCGGGTCTCCACAGAAATAAGTTGTGAAAAAAAAAAAAAATTCCCTATACCTAGATTACCTGTTTTAAATGGCATTAAAAATTTATAATGTACATGATAAGACAGGATAGGGTGCTCCGGCAACGAATGTGGCACTTCTTGCTCGGCTACACTGTAGACGGGTAAGGGGCGTCACAGTTTTACAGTTACATATTTTATATTCTCCAAGGTATGTTTTTATTTCTATAGCTGATTGAGGTACATTATTATTATAATGAATTTTTATTTGAAAATATGATTTATATTGTGCTTTGGTGAAATGGTGTAACATGACAAAAATTGATTTGTAGTTCGAGGATTGCCATGTGATGGATGTCGACACCATATCTTGGCCGATCACCCAGGATCAATAAACTTCGAAACCGATCCCCAGTACTAAGTCTCCCTTTGACAGCCAATTACATTCCCGATCTCTCTTTGCTAGATAATTACATTTCCGATCTCTCCTCACAAGGAATTGAATCAATGCTAAGTCCTCATATCAGTCAAAGCCTTACCAGTCTATTAAATCGCTCACCAATCTCTCAAACCCATTGTCGAGTCTCCTGACCAGTCAAGTATGTTCCGGATCTCTTTGGACAAATGAAATTGAACTGACAATCTTTGTTACCAATTTTATTACCGATCCCCCTTTCAAAAATATTCAAAGGTTCCGTTTCGGTTTAATGATGATCCCGATCTTAAATGTTCAAACCAAATTTTCAATTTTAATTAAGTCCCATTTAGCGTTGGTTCTCTACCGATCTCAGGCTCATTGTGTTTTCCGATCTCTCACACTTGGGTTAATAATCACTTTCAGTTATTTCAACATACTCAGACAATCAAGTGTTCCGATCACAACCATTCTTCGAACAAAAGAGGCATTCTATTTCATTTCATTCCAAAATTTGTACAAGTTATTCAGCTGGAGGTTCACCCCCAGCCTGATCTACATTTCGTCCGTTTCCCCTCTCACTCTCAGCCTCCTCCTCACTCTCCTCATCTTCATCCTCGGGAGCCAGGTTGGCCATCCAGGAGAAATCTTCCTCTGGGTAACGCTTCTTAAGCTCCGCCAAGAGATCTCTCGTGGCATTCACATGCGCCGCCACCCAATCACCATCTCTTCTTCTTTTGCTTTGAGCTCCTCAACAAGGTGAGCGAGCTGAGCAAATTTCATTAGCCCGCACCGAACTTCTTCCACACGAGTTCGCCGCCGCACATGACTCGCTACTAGCTTGTCCTCATAAAGTTTCATCCGCC